>NW_015151299.1:126770-188227 GCF_000732505.1 Cyprinodon variegatus | reverse complement strand
TATATATATATATATATATATAGCTCCTGATGCATACGTTGTTGAGCAACACTTTGAGGCACAGTTTTCTGTAACTTTCAGTCAGATTTCTGCACCTGTTAACAGGTATGCTAGTTCATTTTGCATGAGCAAGGTACTTTAATTTGTCTCTGACATAAGTTCTTTTTAAAACAAAAATTTTAAATAAATATTTTAGTTTACTAAATTATCATTTAGTGAATTAATATTTATTTTCAATGTTTCGGTTTTGTTTTATTTGAATTACTAGTGTGAACAAAAGAGGTTATTGATTAATAATAGCTTAGATGTGATTATATGTTATTATTCATTTCTTTAATACTGCACCTTAAAGCAAACCAAAGCTCACGCCTCCCTCGCATGAAAATCGCCTGAGTCACTCACAGTTTTTAATCCAAACAATTAAACTGCGTAATTAGGTAGCTACAGTTTCATAGATTCATTTTGCTTTTTTAAATTTTTTTAACTATAATGCAGGGGCCATTTTGATTGACATGAGAGGACACAGATTAGACATGTATGCTGCAGTTTTATTTAGTTGGGATCAGATACATAAACCACAAAATATTCATAAATACTGCTAGATTGTGGAAGTGATGGAGGGCATTCTGGTATTCATTGTGGTCTTAATACCACCTTTGCCCTCCCCTCTTGCTGCTGTAGGTTGTGGGTCCTCTCTTTTCTTCAGTCCACATGCTTTTTGTTGGATTTAACTTAAAGAACCATGACCATGCAATAGGCAGATAGTGTTCCCTATGAAATAGTTTTGTCCTGGTTTGAAAAATTTGTTATCCACTTATTAAAAAGAAATCCAATCTGAGGTTTCACCTTTCCAGAAATTTCCACTGGGAAAATTTTCTTCTGTAGCAAAAACATGGTTTTACATGTCTTTACCACGGGTACTAATAAATGTGGCAATCATTATAATAAAGGGAATGAAATATGAAAGTCCGAAAAAAATTTTTTTTACAGGGTTAAAGGCCAGAACAAGTTCTACTACTTAGATCAGATAAAAAACTACCATAATTGTTTTTTATTGTAGTCCTCTTTATTCCATGACATATAGTATTTCTGTGCAAGTGACGTTATATTTAAGATTTGTTGTCTCAATTTGATTTGTCTCAGTTTAGAACTTATTATAAATGGAGTTAATTTATGCTTGATTGGCTTCCCTTGTTTTTTTCAGGAAAAGGAATGGCTTTGTCTGAATTGTCAAGTGAAACGAGCTGCTGAAGGAGTTAATCCACAAAAAGAGACGTCCTTGGTGAATTTATCTAAAAAGACAACAGCGGCACAACCCGCCTCTCAAAAGACTTCTGCCCCAAGTTCTCCTCAGAAAAAAAAATCAACAGCAGAAGTACAGCAGGGTAAAAAAGAAGACCCGAAAATAAATAAGCAGGCTGGCCAAGGTCCTGGACCGAAAGCACCTCAAACGAACCAGAGAACCAATCCTGAGAAACAAGCAAACCATACCACTCAACCTCCACAACAAACAGAAAAGGCCAAATCACAAGAGTCTGGTGGCCTTTTTGGTTTTGGTAATCCTAAACATCAAGGTGATGCAGCAAAGCCTGCCGAATCAGTGCCTAGTAAAATGTTTGGGTTAGGCACTTCCATCTTCAGCTCTGCTTCAACTTTAATTTCTTCAGCTGTCCAAGAGGATCCCAAAATTAAAACTCCAGTTTCTCCCAAGATGTCCCCTGCAAAGGAATTAAAATCAGCTACAGTCAAAAGGCTAGAACAGGAGAATAAAGGGCAGCAGTTACAACAAGCCACAGGTTCCACATCAGCTCAGCCAAAAACAGATAAGCCTTCCTCAGAACTGCCAAAAAAAGAGTCAGTCTCACCAGTTATTTCCAAGGAATCTGATTCAACGTGTCCCCTCTGCAAAGTGAAACTGAATGTGGGCTCCAAGGATGCTCCAAACTACAGAACCTGCACAGAGTGTAAAAGCATCGTCTGTAACCAATGTGGATTTAATCCCACGCCAAATGTAAAGGAGGTAAGATCAAGAGATTTGAAATCAGTAATAAAATATTTTTGCTAAAATAGTTTTAGCATTACCTCTCTTAGTAATTAGGTGATATTTGAACTACAATGCTTAATGCTGTGTCCGGCCAAAATATATTGACAAGTCTAATTAAGTTTGCTCTTTTTCAGATGAAAGAGTGGTTATGTCTGAATTGTCAGGTGCAGAGAGCACTCGGGGCATCTGAACCTCCAGGAACACCTGTAATGAACCTACGGGCCTCTCCAAACAAATCTCCTGTCTGTCCTGATGCTCTTAAGACAAAAACTATGGTACAACAGAATACAGTTGCAAAAGAGTCCACCCCATCTGGTTCCACTCAGCAGAAATCTGAAAAACCAGCTGAGAAGTCAGCAAATGCTGAAGACAAGAAAAGACCTGAAAGTCAGGAACGTGAAACTCCAGAAGCTGGTCAGAAAAGCCTAGAACAAGACCACAAGAAAGGACAACATAAACCACCAGACCAGACTAGTCAAACTGATAAGAAGAAGGGTATTACATCAACTAAAGAAGAAAATGAAATGCCTTTCAAATCTGGTGCTTCCAAGGCTCAGCCTGATGCTTCAAAACCTGCTGAGTCACTCGGAGGAAAAATGTTCGGCTTTGGTTCTTCCATGTTTAGCACTGCATCCAATTTTATAACAACTGCAGTCCAAGATGAATCAAAAGCAATGGCACCAGTTTCTCCCAAAAGTCCTATTACAAAAGGAACCAAATTAATTAATGGTCAGAAACATGATTCAGAGAAGAAACCGGAACAAGGTCAGCAAACCAAAAGCTCTCCAATGATGCAAGCCAAAGTAGAAAAAGGTCCACCAGAACATGTTAAGGATTCAGTAAATTCAGATAGTCAAAAGGTCAGCCAGTCTACCTGTCCCCTCTGTAAGACTGAACTCAACATTGTTTCCAAGGATCCTCCAAACTACAACAAATGCACAGAGTGCAAGACAACTGTGTGCAACCAGTGTGGATTTACCCCAATGCCAAATGTGTCAGAGGTAATAATAATATAATATCATTAATAATAATAATATTATACCCAGTTGTACAAAAAAACATAGCATGTGTGTTTTTGCTGCAAATCAGATGTTGGATTCAATATAAGTTATCCCTTTCATTATTGTACCTATATATATTGGTATGAGGATAGTTAGCAACACTCGCATGTAGGGAACAACACAATGAATATCAAAATTATTGATATCTTTTGCTATTAATCAATTCTATTTCGCTCAGACAAAACCTACTATTGAGTCAAAAGATTTTTTTAACAAGCATAACTTTCTATGATGTGTTTCAAATTAATCTACAATTCACTTCCTTTAAAGTAGCTGCTATGTATCTCTTTGCTATAAAATACCAATTTTAGAAAATGGAAATGTTACAAATTGATCTAAAGCATGTGTTTTTGAACAATTGTTTTGTTTTTATTAATAAATTTAACAAGAATACTGTAGAGCGCCATTGCTGCCCTTTTCTGTTAACTGCTAAACATTGACTTTATTCTAAATAAGTAAATGAGTTAGAGTTTTAATCAAAACATTAGACATTTTAAGAACCATTGCTTTTCTGTCACCAAGAGTTTCAAATTCAGTTAAATATAGAATACTCTATTTACTTATTGAAGTTTTTATCTATTTTTTTTATTATATATTTAATTATCCATTCATTAGTTTTTTAAAATAATTTTAAGTCATCATGAGATTGAACTTTATATAAAAGAAATACATGAATTTAACTGAAATTTTCTATAAATGAACTTAGATTATAAATATTATATGTTGTCAATTCGCATATATCAGTTTTAATTTGTTACCAGACAACCTAACTTAGAGTTGGACACTTAACTGAGTTTATCTGCCACATTTCATGTGATTTCCCAATTCTTCCTTGGTTATTTTTAATTAAAACTCCATTAACTAATTTATATATTTACAATTCTATTGTATCCATGATACCAGAGGCATGTGTATAAACCAACATTAGTATTAGCCAATAACCAATTTAGCTAAGTCTGGAACTGGACTGAAGTTTATAAATTTGTATTTCAGAAGTAGTCTGGAATATAGTCCTAATCTTGTTTTAAAAGTGTTACTCTAATCCATATTAATTTGTGTTTTCTGCAGGTCAAAGAGTGGTTATGTCTGAATTGTCAGATGCAAAGAGCTCTTGGTGCCTCCGAAGTCATAGGACCTTCCATAAAACCGGGAATAGAAACAAACAAAGGTTCAAAAGAGGAAAGTCTAAATAAAGAAACACCTGACAAAAAGGTGGGAGCCTCAGTGTCGGAGTTATCTCAAAAGAAGGTGAGCTCCACACCTGGTTCTCCTCAGAGGAACATGCATGAGGCTTTAAAACCTGCTTCTAAAGAAAAAGAGGCTAAAACACAGCCAAGCCCAAGCACTGGTCAAAGTGTTCCAAATATGCAAAGTGTAACAAGTACACAGAAACACATTGTAGGGACAAGGAAGTCTGAGCCAAAACACAACGAGGAAAGGCGAGAGGCACAAAAGGAATCAGAAAAAACAGCTGGCTCAACATATCCTGAAAAAGTGACTGAAGCTTCAAAAACAACCGAGTCCTTGGGTGGTAAAATGTTTGGATTTGGCTCATCTATCTTTAGCTCAGCATCAAATCTAATAGCATCTGCTGTTCAGGAAGAATCACGGACTACACCACCTGCTTCTCGTAAAATGTCTGCACCACCTCAAATTTCTGGCAAGTTGTCTGTTTCACCCAAGATTTCACCCAAAACTACACCACCGGTTTCTCCCAAAATGTCCCCAAAAAGAGAGCCAAATGTTCTACCTCAAAAATCAGAGCAGGTAACAAAACCAGAGGAATCCCATCAGAAGAAAGAGGAGAAATCTACATCACAGCCACGTGTAGGAGTAGACCCTTCAAGATGTTCTGATGGAGGTGTATCTACCTGTCCACTGTGCAAGGGGGAGATGAACATTGGCTCAAAGCACCCTCCAAATTACAACACCTGCACTGACTGCAAAACTACAGTCTGCAACCAGTGTGGTTTTAATCCCATGCCTATGGGCGAGGTAAGTACACAGAGACAAACAAAGCCCCTCTTATAAGAAATGAAGTTATTGTTTTAACTGCACTCCTTTTCAGTCTATGAGAATTTTAAAGTTCGTTCTAGAAAAAAAAAAATATGATTTTGTGTTTACTTGCATTTCAGAAAAAAGAATGGCTGTGTCTTACGTGTCAGGTGAAAAGAGCAGTTGGACCCTCTGTACCATCAGGGCCTACTGCTTCAAAGGCCCAAACTTCACCCAGTAAATTTCCCTCACCTATGTCTGCTCAGCTGAAAGACCCCTCCAAACTCACTGCTACTCTCAAGAAGGATGATGTACATAGTGTAGAAAAATGCTCTGAGCCATCTGTACCTGATGGGAAAATTCCTCAAGAAAAATTAAAAGCAGATGAAAATAAACAATCAAATCAGGCAAATCAAACTGAACGCAGGCGGAGTAGCACTACTTCAGGAAAACAAGAGTCAGGGGGCTTTTTTAGTTTTATTGAATCTAAAGTTCAGCCTGACGCAGCAAAGACTGCAGAGTCAGCGAGTGTGAAGATGTTAGGGTTAAGTTCTTCCATTTTTGGCTCTGCTTCTACGTTAATAACCTCAGCTGTGAAAGACCAGCTCAACACAACACCACCAGTTTCTCCAAAGATGTCTCCCTCGAAAGAGAAAAAATCTCCAGCCTCTCCAAAAGTAGACCAGGGGAGAATGTCAGAACAGGAAGGGCAGCCAGAGGATCAACCAAAAACAAATGAGAACAAGCCTTCTACTTCCCAAGAACCTGACCAGAAGAAGAAAGCAGGACCATCCTTGCAGACAAAGACTCTACCACTAGCACAGGACAAAGTGGACATCAGCCAGTCACAGCTTTTAAAGCCTGAAGTAGATTCTCAAGAAAGTATCAAACCAGACCAAGCCACCTGTCCTCTGTGTAAGATCAAACTCAACATAAACTCGAAGGATCCGCCGAATTACGATAACTGCACTCAGTGCAAGAGCAGAGTGTGCAACCAGTGTGGATTTAATTTGATGCCAAACAATACTGGGGTAAGAGAATGAGTAAAACAGTAGAGTTTGTATTATTTTAAAAATATATTTTACAAGATGATTTCCTTGATTTGGTAAAACACATTTCCAATTCCAAACATTACTTTTATTTAACATTTTTCCTTCTGTTTGTAGGTCAAGGAATGGTTGTGTCTCACATGTCAGATGCAGCGAGCACTTGAAGTAACAGATCCTTCTGGAGGAGTTGCTTCTTTCAAACCTCAGACACCAGCAGAACTCCAAACAGGCATCAGCAGTCCAGTTGTGACTGAAAAGAAAGTCTTATCCACACCAAAGTCAACTGAGAGCAAATTGTCTGCACCTGCAGAGTCAGTTATATCTAAGACGGTTGCTAAACAAGTGGTTGATAAAGAGGCCAACCCAGTTTCTTCTGAGAAAACCCCAGTAGAGCAGCAGCAAATATTAACTCCCAGCAAATCACCAAGTCAAAAAAGACAAGCTGAATCTAAGCAGAGCAATGTGACTGCAACGCAAAGAGATTCAGGTGGCTTCTTTGGATTAGGCGGAGGGAAAACTAATGTGAACAAACCAGCAGACTCTGTTTCTGGAAAAATGCTTGGCTTTGGCTCATCCATTTTTAGCTCTGCCTCCACCTTAATAACCTCAGCTGTTCAAGATCAACCTAAGACCACTCCACCAGTATCTCCAAAGTTGTCCCCTGCAAAAGAGATTAAGTCCCCTGCTGCCCAGGAGATAAAGCAACCAGGTACTCAGCAGCCCAAGAAACCCGCTGTGGTGCAGAGCAAAGCCGACAAGGCTCAGTCAGTGGTTTCAAAGGACAAAGAAAGTGATGTCAAACCTGGGACCAGCTGCTTGCTCTGTATGGCTGAATTGAACATGGGGTCAAAAGACCCACCTAACTATAACACCTGCACTGAATGCAAGAACACAGTCTGTAACCAGTGTGGATTTGACCCCATGCCAAATCAGTTAGAGGTAAGAGAGCTTTCTATACTGACCCTGACTGAATTTTTGAAGAACCCTAAAAAATAGAAGTTTCTGCATCATTTAATTTCTACAAGGACCAATAAACCATCACTGAATTGAATTAAATTGAATAGAACTAAATTGTATTGAACGTAATCTGTGACAATTTTTTATGTTATATTGTGTAATAATGCTATATGCATTTCATTCATTTAGTTTTAAATGTATCGAATGTTTTCTTTCTTTGCTATTAATGTAGCATGACTAACTCAAATGTTATTTTCCTGACAGATGAAGGAGTGGTTGTGTCTGACTTGCCAGATGCAAAGAGCTGTGGCAGCAGCTGACTCAGTACAGCCTCCTGTCTTGAAAGCTCCTGCATCACCTGGCAAAATGTCTTCACCTGGCACTCCTAAGAATGATACGAGTAATCAAAAGAAATATAGTATTCCTAAAGAAGATCCCGGAGTTAGTGGAAAAGCAAAAGAAGTGCCACAGCCAGAAAAACACACTGTGAAAACTTCTTCCTCACTGATTTCTAAAAATGAAGCAGCTGAAGCTGCAGTCCCAACAAAAGATGAAAAAAACAGTTCACTCCATGTTGAGGATGTTTTAAAGTTGTCTGTACCTGAAAGTGAAGAGACAGGGCCTGTTAACTCTGATGTCAAACAATCAATGCCTACTCAATCTCCTCTTATTACCACAGATGAGAATACCCCACAATCAAAGGTGGAATTAGAAAGCAAAGAGGATAAATCCAAACTAAAAAAACCATCTGACAAAATTATCAAATCAACAGAGGAAGAACAGCATTTCGAAGCCAAAACACCTCAAAGGAAAGGCTTGGTGGTAGATATGAAACAAGATGAAAAGCAGAAAACACATGATACAAAGATACTAGACCAGGAGCCTGAAGCTACTCCAACAAAACAGAATGAAGATGATAAACGTAATATAGATTTGCCAAAACTAAGAGATTCCCAAGATGCACCCAAAAGGCTTCAAGCTGCTTGTCCACTCTGCAAAGTGGAGCTAAACTTTGACGGCAAAATCCCTTCCAATTACAACACCTGTACAGACTGCCAAACCACTGTTTGCAACAAATGTGGATTTAGTCCAATGCCTACCATTTCTAAGGTAAATGTAAATTTATTCAAGATTTTTGTTTTATATGAATGTGTCAGTTTTTTTTACTTTTTATATGAATCTATTGGTAATCTGTTAAAAACAAGCCAAGGTCTGTCTCCTTACAAAAAATCTATTATTGCTTTTTTTGTGTGTTTACAGGCAAAGGAATGGCTGTGCCTTAACTGTCAAATGCAGAGAGCTCTTGGAGCTTCTGAACCTCCAGGCCTCCCCATGATCAAAACACAACCTTCCCCAATTAAAGAGATCCCAGCCAATATACAGACGAAAGAAACCCAAAGAGTAGGTGTTTCCAAGGAAGAGATTTCTGAGCCAGTGACTCTGAGTAAGGACTTTGCTAACAACATTATTGCCAGAGAAACAGAAATATGTCCTGTTAGTGGAGTAGCAAAAGAGGATCCTTATTCAACTGTTTCAACTGCTGATAAAAGTGATTCCCTGACTGCCACAAAAGCAGATGGTTCAACAACTTTACAAAAGCCATGTTTAGATGAGACAAACGCACTGCCAATTGCAATAAAGCAAGAAACTGAAAAAGTTCCTGTTCCTAAAACTGATGTTTCAACAGATCAGCTGAAAGGAGGCTCATTGTTCCAAAAGCCTCAACAAGCTTCACCTTCAAATGAGTCTGTTTCTTTGCCAGAACAAAATAAGGCGAAGCAACCCCCAACACAAACTCCAAAACCTGAGAGCTCTGCCATCAAGTCTGCACCACCACCGGTTCAGGCTGTAAAAGCAGAGCAAAGTAACTTCTTTGGTTTTGGTGCTCCCAAAACACAGCCTAAAGCAGCAAAACCTGCAGAGTCTGTGACTGGAAAGATGTTTGGCTTTGGTTCATCTTTTTTAAGTTCTGCCTCTAATATGATAACTGCAGCTGTTCATGATGAACCTAAAACTACGCCACCTACTCCTCGTAAGATGTCAACCACAGAGAGAGTCTCTCCAAAGCCTACACCACCAGCCTCTCCTAAAACATTACCTGCAATGCCTGACAAAGGACCTCCTGTGCAGAGGAATGAGGACAAGAAATCAGAAAGACATCAGCAGAATAAAATCCCCCCAGCTGAACAAGTCAAAATGACCAAGTCACCATCAGAAGTCTCTAAAGCTCAAACAAATAAGGAAGATACTTCAGAGTCAGATCAGATAATGTGCCCAATATGTAAGATCAAGCTTAATTTTGACACTAAACACCCTGCAAATTACAACACTTGCACTGAATGCAAGACTACTGTGTGCAAGCAATGTGGATTTGATGCAGTTTCAAATATATCAGAGGTAAGAATCATCTCCAAAAAGTTACACTTATAGTTGTTTGATTTAACGTAACCCCATTATATCTTATTCAAGCAATGGAAATTGATGATTACATTTGGTATTTTGTATTCTTTTGGATTATAATTGTAATAACTCTTGTATTCTCGTGCATGAATTATTTGTTTTCTATCTTAGTCCATGGAAGTTTTATCTTGTATTCTCAATATTGACTGTAGTAAAAATACAATTGTTCTTGTGGTTATGATGACCCCTCTAATGTTCTTTTTCCAAAAACTGTTTATGTTATTTGCTTGTTTCAGGTAAAGGAATGGCTCTGTCTAAACTGCCAGATGCAGAGGGCCCTAAAAGTGTCTGAATCCACTGTATCTCCTGGGGGAAAACAGATAAAGAGCGACACACAGCTTCCTCTTGTGCAGAAGGAGAAACCTACAGTAAATAAGAACAATCAGAGAGAAGTCCTGAAAGCTACAACTCCATTGCAAAATGCTGCTACACCTCAGCAAGATTCTGTGCAAACATTACCGGTGGTTCCAGGTTCCAACCTGCAACAAGATGAGAAACCACCACAACTTAAGAGTCCTCAAAATGCAAAGCAAGAGCAAAAACCAGATATCACAAAACAAGAGGGTGGAAAACTACAACAACAACCTGTAAAGTTGGTCCCGCAGCAAACCAAAATGGCTCCACCAGTTCAGTCTACTAAAAAAGAATCTGGGGGCTTCTTTGGCTTTGGAGCCCCTAAAACAGCAGCTGCAGCAGCAAAATCTGCTGAGTCTGTGGGTGGGAAAATGTTTGGCTTTGGCTCATCTTTTCTAAGTTCTGCATCTACACTGATAACCTCTGCTGTTCAGGATGAACCTAAAACTACACCACCAACTCCAAGGAAAATGTCCACCACAGCAACCACCTCTCCTAAACCTACACCCCCAGTATCTCCAAAGATAACACCTGCCAAAGAGACAAAAATACCTGCTCCCCAGAAATCGGAGCCACCTCAAGAGGACAAGGGTACTACACCACCTCAACAAGACATGCCTTCTGCACCATCTAAACAGGCCAAACCTACTCCAACCTCTCAACAGGATAAGACTACTCCACAATCATCACAAGATAAGCCTGCTATTCCACATCCACAGGCTGAGCCTATTCTTCCTCCACAGAAAGAAAAACCTACCCTTCCACCTCCACAGGTGAAGACTACTCCACCACCTCAACAAGATAAGGACAAGCCTACTAAACAACCATCACAAGAAAAGCCTACTCCACCACCTCAGCAAGATAAGCCTCTGCATGCCAAGCCTAATGCACCTAATGCATCCCAAAAGGATGAGCATATTCCACTCCCATCACAAGAGACGCTTACTCCACCATCTCAGAAGGATAAACCTACTCCAGAACCTTCACAAGAAAAGCATACTCCACCATCTCAACAGGACAGGCCTACCCCACCACCTCCACAAGACAGGCCTATTCTTACCCCACAGCACGTAATACCTACTCCACCACCTCCACAGGCCAAACCTATTCTACCCTTACAGCAAGAAAAGCCTACTCCACCACTTCAACAAGATAAACCCCTGCATGCCAAGCCTAATGCACCATCTCAAAAGGACAAGCATATTCCAATCCCATTAGAAGAGAAGTCTACTCCGTCATATCAGAAGGACAAGCCTACTCCACAACCATCACAAGACAAGTCTACTCCACCATCTCAAAAGGACAAGCCTACCCCACCACCTCCACAAGTCAAGCCTATTCCATCATCTCAAAAGAATGAGCATATTTCACTCACATCACAAGAGAAGCCTATTCTCCCGCCTCAAAAGGATAAGCCTACCCCACCACCATCACAAGAGAAGACTACTCCACCATCTCAAAAGGACAAGCCTACCGCAACACTTCCAATAGTCAAGCCTATTCCATCTTCTCAAAAGGAGGAGCATATTCCACTCCCATCAAAAGAGAAGCCTATTTCACCATCTCAAAAGGACAAGCCTACCCCACCATCATCACAAGATAAGCCTACTCCACCATCTCAAAAGGACAAACCTGCCCCACCACCTCCACAAGACAAGCCTATTCCGCCAACCCAACAGACAAGACCTACCACATTACTGCAAGAAAAAGAAGAAAAGTTTCAACCAATACCTGCAAAGCTGAACAACGTTGTTCCTATACCAGCTGTGTCCACCTGTCCTCTTTGTAAAGCTGCACTTAATGTGGGATCAACAGATACTCCAAATTACAACACCTGCACTGAATGCAAAAGCAGAGTTTGCAATTTCTGTGGATTTAATCCAATGCCTCACACTTCAGAAGTAAGTCCAAGTTTTCTCATTTCTGCATTTTTTCCCATAAATAATGCAAAGATTGGTTATATGAATAACCTTAAATCTTGAATAACAATAGTACTAAATTTTATGGAGAGCTGTTTCTTTAAAAAATATATTAATAAATATTGCTATGAATGGGCAATAAATATTCCATTGAATAAAATGAAATAAATAAATATGTTGAAACAATTTTTAATCCTATTTCATTTAATGAGATTTCAAGATTTTTTTTTATTTATTCAAAGAAGTTTTAAGTTTTTTATTTATTTTTTATATATTTATTTCATAATGGGGTATTATTTTGTGAGACTTTTATTTTGCAAAGCTACTTTACCTTTACATTTTTCCTTTTAAGCTCCTTTTATTTCATGTTCTTATATTCACGCAAATAAAAGTCACTTAAAACATAAAGTAGCTTTACAAAATAAAAGCATCAAAACATAATACTCCATTATGAAATTAATAAATAAATAAATTACATAATTACATAATTAATAAGTGTCTGAATTATAAAAAAATCTTGAAATATAATAAGGTCAATATTATTTAAATATAGATTTGTATTTAATGGGGATAGCTATTTAATTAATGGAATATTTAATGAAATATTTATTGACAATTTATCAATAACAGTATATTTTACTTGAACGCAAAGTTGAGAGTGCAGCTTAAAACAGAGGCATTGTAGATACTTGACATTTTGGACATTTAAGACTTTTCAGCTTAGATTTTGTTATAGATTGACTTTAAACATTATCATTGTTTGATCTAAGGATATTCTATCATAATCTTTGATTGATCTCTTTAAAAGAAAAACATGCTACATAACCCAGTGCATGAGGGTTGTCTTGTGGCTTTTGTTTCTTGACTCAGCAGGTCAGATTTGTTATGCAACTGCATTGTTGACAGACTGGCAGTATGGAAAAAGTATTAAAGGGATGATTGATGGTTGTGCAACAGCATTAGTGAGATGGGATCTGCTGCCACTGGAGACCAGGAGTCAGAGAACTCCAAACCTTTTGAGAGATTTGAGATGGCAAATCTATGTGATATGCCAATAAGAGGGGGTGAAATTGATTAAGACAAAAAACATGATACATTCCATCTGTCCATCCATCATCCATCCATCCATCCATCCTGCATCACTGACTCTGACATTTCTTGTCAGTCTGTTCTGTCTGGTATCAATGGCTTTTAGTGTTTCAGCTGTTATCCCTTATTTGTATGGCAGTTGAAACAACATACATGTATTTGTTTCTACATAGGCAGCCTATGGTTGATGAATGTATGTGTACCCATGTCTACTTGTTATTCTTAGGTAGTTTCAGTTTGTTTGTTTTTTTCAGTGGCATCCTAAATAAGCAAGCTAAAAAGATGTAGTAAATGCATTTGACAGAATATTGACTGACAGATACTGTCTTGGGGATAGGAATAATCTCTGATACACCAAACAACAATATTCTGAGATCAAAGAAGGTACCAGGTATGAATCTCTGCCTAGGGGAGTTTGTAGGAACCCTCCCTATGTGTGTTCTTTCTCCATACCCTTAAACTTCTGCTCACACACACAAAAAAAGAAATAAATAAAAAACAAGTTAAGCCATTTGCTCTGAGTTATCCTTAGATATAAGTGTGTGCTTATGTGGTTATTTATCCAAGTTCTCCTCTGTCTTTTGCTTAATCTCTTCTCAAGATACAATAGGTGTTACTTTCTGTTGAAAATGGATGAGTGGATGCTGTTACTTTATTTGATTTTGTAGAGTAAAATATGATTCACCAGAACACATTCAGCCTTAATAACAGGTTCTTATATAGAAATATTATAGAACTTGCAGATGTGCACATTGCCTTTTGTTTAATTACACCAGAGAATGCAAGAGCCTAAAAATAAAAACTGATCTAGGGAAGGGACCAACATATATTTCTGCTGTGTTTACAGTGCAGATATATCCCTCTAGGCAAAACAGAATTAGCCAGGCCCTGGCAGAGCTGGGCATAAAAAAAAGCTTACTCTCCTTTAGTGGCCTTTATGCTTGTCAGTTTTCTATAGTTACTTTTTGGTGAGCTTTTTTAAACAAGAGTCAGAAATGCACACTTATACAATTTGAAAGGACTTGTAATGTTTGTAAGAGGAGTCTGCCTTAGGCAAGTGCGAGGAGAAATTCTATCCATTTCTCTGTGTTTTCTGTTTTGCTACTGCTGATGCTGTTAAAAGCCTTAGACTGACTGTTATCTGATAAGTAGGGCACACGTGTGTCATGACAGAATCGGCCTGTTTGTGGATGCTGAATTCTGGTATGGTAGCTTTATGGTTGTTCATTTTGCATTGGTTGAAAAGACAGAAAATCTAATGTCTGCTAATATTTTCAAAGATGCAGAAAATGCTGTTGATGAACAAGGTTACAAGTTATGAGGATTAATATATGCAATGGATGTAAATAAGTGCATTCATATTTGAAATTACAGTCTATAACTAAATACCTTACATGGTATATTTTAGTTAAAGAATTATCTAAAGTGATGAAATAACAAGTTTTACTGTGCAGTCATGGGTGAAAAGCTTTGGGTTTAGCTGAAGCTACTGTTTTTACACCTAACAGCAGCTGAACATAGTCTCTTAGGATATTCCTAATCCCTTCAGCAACTGGCAAATTCATGACATAGCTTTGCAGTTTACATTGAACAGCCACTGTAAAATAATGAAAATAGTTATATTCTTTTTCATTTTTGTATTAGATACACATTCAAAAAGGTAGTAAGAAATACAAGCAAGTCCTAAAATGTAGTTTACAACTTCAAAATTGATCCATGGATTTGCATGTTACGAATACTCATGTTGAGAAATGGCAATCCATAAAGCAGGGATCACCAACCTTTTTAAGGCTGAGAGGTACTTCATGTGTGCTGATTCATAGGAAGGGTTACTAATACTGACCTATGAATGGAGGAGTCAGCGTTTACCTTAACTTCATGCATAATAAACATATTTTTATGCTTATATTAATGTATAATTTTCTTCTAGATATTGTCAGTTTGAAATTCCTATAAATGAAGATTAGAATAAAAAAGAAGAGCAACAGAATAAGATAAATTTTCAAATTTAACCCACTTGTGGATTGTGCTGTCTTCAGAAGATGCTGTGGGCACACTATGTAGTCCTTGAGGGCCCCTTGGTGCCTGTGGGCCCCATGTTGGTGATCCCAGCCATAAAAAAAACTTTAAACCAAATTGAAATAGGCATTCTAATTAGAAACTAAAGAAACAAAACCATAAAATCCATTAGTTTCTTTCCTAATCTTCAAAATATTATTGATATATTTTTTATGATTAAAAACCTACATAAAAGTATTGATGTGGCAAACTAATTTTCTATTGAAGAGAATAATGAAAATAATTCTCTAAGAGGAAGCAAAGTTTATGTTTTTTTTATATATATATTACTACATAAGCATTCACTTTGTAGAAAATACAGTACATCATATACATTATCTGCTGGAGAAGTTTTTAACCAAATTTCTGCATGAGACTTAATTTTTATTATTGCAACTGAATGCTCTTTTCTACTAGAAATCCGTGTAGAGACTAGCCAGGTAAAAGAAAATGTATTTATATTATTTAATTTATTTCATACAGCTGCAATATACCCCTTTAAAATGTTTTTTTTTTTTTCAACTATAAGGTTACAGTTTCATGTGTCCCTCAAGCTGCAGTCACACATATTACATGAGCCTGTCTTGTTTTTTTCTTTTTTAGATTTGTTTTTTTTTTACTGTTACTGTTTTCTAAAATATGCTCTGCCTTATAGTGAAGTTTCCTAAAAGAGCTGCAACTGCAAAATAAAACAATCTGCTTATCACAGATTAGCAGGTAAACTTTTACATTATTCCAAGCATTAATATATAAAAACTTTGGAGTTGCATTAAGCCTAGTATAATGTAATTGCCAACAGCACTGCCAAAAAAATCAATAGGAACCTTCCTGACTCTAAAAAAAAAAAATTACTTAGACTAAAAGATCATAACATTACTAGCTGAATATAGTAATGGTCTCATTTCAGGAATTTCCAGTAAAAACCCTATCTCGGTTTAATTATAAAAGACAAACTTCAAAATTACATTCAGCTGATGCTTGTTTATGCTTTAGCTAACATTCAGAGGTGCAGCAAAAGCTAATCACACAGCAGTCTGTGAGGACATCTTTTTTTATAGCTCTCTGCAAGGAGATCTTGCCTATTCCTCATAAGTCAAATACAAACAAAAAGGTAATCGTACATTTCCAAGAACCATATAGGTGGTGATGTGGTTAAGATGCAAAAACATATCTAGGATTTGACTTGATATACGTATTAATAGTAATACTTATAATGATAAGTTTTTTTGTGACTGGCCAAAATATTTCTATTTAAGAACTACTACGTTATGCTGTTAATGCTTTAGGTTGGACAGTGTTTTTGAGTGAAGGAGGTTTAACATTTGCTTTTCAGTATGCTCTTTACTAAACATTTAGATGTCCAAGATCAAGAGAGAAGGCAGATAACAATGCTATTCTATCTAGTATTGTAAAACAAGACGACACAGTTGCTCTTTATGATTCTAATAAGCTTTCATCCTCTCTCTGTCATATATATATATATATATATATATACACATATTATATTGAGAGAGTGGCCCTATTGGGCATGCCCCCAGCAACGTAGGGTGCAGAAAGTGACCTACTTGTAAAGTGATTTGTTTGTGCACATTTGTGCAGTTAAAACCTTAATTTTTGCTGCCATTTTTATGCAGCTGATGGCATCCCCATCTGAGCAGAGTGCACCAATACAACCGAAGATGACTACATTTTCAGTGCTTTGTTAGTGCTGTTCTTGTTTCTGATTTCAGATCCTTCCATTTGAATCAGTTGCTACCTATAGCAACCGCAGAGCATTTTCATCAAAATCTTACAACTGAAACTACAAAGAAACAACATGTGAAACCTGACATTGTGCTCTATGACCATTAATTTCTGGAAAAGCACAACCATCACAACAATTGAAAGCAGCCTTCGCTACGGATTTAGACACAAAGAAAATATAAACACTAAGGATATTTTATTTTTATTTTTTTATTATTATTATTTGGGGGGAACAAAGTATTGGCTGGGAATTATGAAATTGGTCATATTATTGAATAAGACATTCACTTCCTGCTCTGAGTCTTTTTAAAGAAATAAAGGTAAATACAACAGTATCACAACTCCAAATAATTCAAGCTAAATTTTAACATCATAATAAGGACTGATGGTGAATAATTTATTTGTGATGGTGGTGATGAGGTCTCGTGCAGACTACAGATGGAATTAATTTGGGTAAAATTAGGTGATTTCTACAAAGTATTGCTTAGAAACCAGAATAGCCCAAATTAAAGTTTCACATTAACAAAGGGAGCACTAAAAAAGTAATCTACTTTGGTTTGTTTAATAACGTCATCAGCTGAAATAAAAAAAATATGTTATAAAAACCAAAGAAGAAAAGTTTTCACTGCAAAAATCATCACTACTGGGGCACTAAAAGAGTAGACTGCTTTGGTTGAATTCCGAGACCAGTGGGGGGATCATGACCTCTGGATTAACTGAAAAAAATTGTGTTTGTTATTTTTAGCAAAAGTAGCAATATTTACCATTTTAACTGACAAAATCTGCAATAATGAAGCACTAATCGTTCATTTAAATTTTCCAAGTTTTTTTCTTGTGGATGGGGTGTCAGCTTCATACGGTTCCCCAGGTAAAGTCCTGACTCAGATCTAAGTTAGAAACTTTGTACATAGCCAGGTGATGGCGAGGTGGTTGTTCTGTCCTGAAAGACTTAAAAAGCAACTCAGAAAATGTTGAAAGGGCTTAATACTAATTAGGGATTATTTTTTTAGATTGATTAACAAGAAACCTATGGATAATGTTTTGTATGGCATTTCCAAATAAAATAAAAACACTACTCAACTTTTTTATTTGGATTTATTATTTGTTTTTTAATTATTTTTTTTTCAGTCATTTGTTTTACCTGTATCTTACCCAACAAAAAAAACGTTTAGTTGTCTAAAACATAACTTTAGGCAGAAATTGTAGTATGTACGGCCAATTGTTTAAGTTATTCATTGTATGAATAACTTATAAGTATCTACGAAGTGTATGAGAAAAAAATAAAGGCCACAGACAGGGCAGCTATATCCTGGAATGCTTTGCACAGAGAGCTTTCCTGTCACAGCAGCCCGCTGTTGCCATAGGCTGTCGTTACCTGACAGCGGCAAGTAATAACCAAGATGGCGCAGGCACCACGCAGTCAAGGAGAAGTTACGTGACCAACGGAGCAAAAAGCAGTGATCAGAAAAAAAAAAAGCAGTGATCATCTGTCCGTACGTTGTTCAGTTAATTGAGTTTGCAATAAAGTTAACTATATACTGTGGTCCCCGTTCTATACAGTGATTGAAGGATTTAGGGGTTAGGGTGGACATTCGGGCACAGTAAGCTTATATGAGCCAAGAGAACGGCAACTTTTAAACAGAGCTTGCACAAGGAGAAATGGGTTCGAGCATGCTCTCGCACATGCTTTTTTTTTTTTTTTTAAGAGGAGAGGGTGGGTCTTGAAGAAAGTCCTGCACAATACCTTTAAGTTACTGCTATCCAGAGGTGTAAAGTGACAAAGTACAAATACTTTGTTACTGTACTTAAGTACGCTTTTTAGGTATCTATACTTTACTCTATTACTTTTTTTTCCTCCTACTTCTGACTTCTACTCATTACATTTTCACACGAGTATCTGTACTTTCTATTACTTACATTTTTAAAACAAACATTACTTGTTACTCTTGGCTTCAGTTTAATGCAGAGGTAATGGATTAGAGGACTGCAGTCTGGATCTGGATCCCCCTGCAGGCTAATCCGGACCCAGCCTAATTTAAAACATCTATAAATTACCACATGCTGCCTGTCGACAGTGTCTAAACGTCACTTGCGCCGCGTCTCCTCTCCAGACCTCCTGCGAAAAGCAAAGCCTACAGCCTCCGCTGTTCCTCCCGTATTGCTGCCCTCCGCCCTATCCTCAGAGCTCGAGGAGAGCACATGCTATATTATCATTAAATTCGTAGGAGAAAAACATGCAGAAATTAATGCTTAATTTAATATGACATATTAAAAAAAATCCCCATCAGCATTCAGCATATGTGCCATTTCTGATGGAGATGAGAAATCTGCTCCCTGGTATGTTGAAGCACCAATAGTTCGCTGTTCTTTTTCCCGTTTGGTGCGATTGCAATAGCGGATCTTGACCTGGCCGGACCGGAGCGGACCCTGCACATTTTGAGTATGTTTGGCTCAACCTGCTGCTGTAAAGCAGGATTCTTCACCACAATGAACACAATCAAAAATAAATATCAATCCAGGCTCAAAATTAGCACCTTGATATGTGCTTGAGAATGACTTTGTCGCCATTTAAACCCAGGTTTAAAGCCTTGCAGGGCAGCCTAAACCCCACTGCTCTCATTAAGCCTGAAAAAAGAAAAAAAAACAACAGTCAGTTCAGGTGTTTTAAAAAAAAAATGTGAATCAGGAAATTGTCTATAAACCAAACTGAAAGATTGTTGTTCTCTGCTTCAAAAAAACTTTAGATTTTAAAATGGAAAAATTTTCTATTTTTAATTTTTTTATATATATATTTTTATTTATTTAAAAATTCAATGTATAATATGGATGCATAAACACCTAATTTTATTTCAGTGTTAAATTCCGTTTAAAGTAACAGATCATTAAAAATGTCTCCGGACATTTACTGGTTGATACATTTCTTTATACGGACCCCGCTGATTTTTAATTGGTTACCCCGGGTTAATTTTTTGAATCATTGGCGCCATACACATCTAGTGAAAACTAGTGTAATTGGATGAGTCATATAACGCAAACACTCATTGGTTAGCTATTCGTCAAATTTGAGCTTACGCCCAAGGAAATCATCAGAAGCAAACAAATGTTCTTCAACCTGCAAACGTGAATTGTCTATGTCATGCTACAATGTCGGATTCAGAAAAAGATGTTGAAATGTCTGAAAGGTTAAACACAGGCAAGAGCGTATCGGGAGATGGAGACCAACAAGATCCCCTTCATTCTTGGCCATATCTAAAAGAATTTTTTGAAATAGTCGTAAAATTGATCTTTTAATTCATATAGTGGCATCTGGCTGGTTGTTTTTAAAGGTTACTTTATACTTTTATATCTTAAGTAGTTTTTGGAGTACATACTTTTTTCACTTTTACTTGAGTAAAGTGGTCAAGTTGATACTTCAACTTTAACCAGAGTATTTTTAATCTGCAGTATCTATACTTCTACTTAAGTAACAAATGTGTGTACTTTTGACACCACTGCTGTTATGTCTGGTGTAATCCCTTCAAAAGAAAATCGTATTTTTGGATCTGTGATGTGTCTAGATCACTGTGAACAGTGATGCTCTAACAATATTATGTTGCTTTTGTTTTCTCTTTTACAGAACGAATGGCTGTGTTTGACGTGCCAAACTGATAGAGCTTTGTCAGGGCAGCTGGGAGACTCAGGAAAAATGTCCCAACCTTCACTTGTGCCAGCCAAAGCTAAAACCCTGGGGACGTCTGTTTCCGAAATGACAGATCCAGAAACTTCACCCATAAAACCAGAGCCCACACCTGGAGCAAAACCCACAAAACCTGTTCCTCCTTCAGTTGAGGATGTACAAACACTTCCAAATGTAAAATCAAATGTAGAACCTGCCAAGATGGAATCAATAGTTACTGTTCCTTCCACAGAAAATGAACTGGAGAGAAAACCCCTAGCCACCATGGCAGATGGTGCATCTGTTGTCCCAGAAAAACTTTCTCTCACAGATTCCCTTCAAGAATCTTTCTTAACAGAGCCTGACGTGTCAAACACCATTTCCTGCATGGAAACTGTTAAAGAGGTTATAATGTCTGAAGTTGTTCTAGAGCAAAAAGCAAAGCCAGAGCTCTCTGTTGAAGGGAGTACAAGTGCTGAGGTGCAGACTTATGAGCATATCAAGCTGATGGACACAACATATTCTACACAGGAGAAAATGCAACCACACTTGCCAGAAAAGGAGCTGGCAGTAGAGTCAGGGCGAAAAACAGCAGCTGGCAGCAAGGAACTGGATAAGGCGACTGAAAAGGGTGCAGACATCTCCTCAACTCAACTTTCACAGCCACTGTCTACAGAGACCATAACAAAAGTAAGTTTTTTTCTTAAATGAATATTAAAGTTATTCATACCAAATTGTGGCATTTGGTTGAGAGATTTTACTGCATTTTTGATTAAACTGACTTTAATACCAAATACTAGCTCTATATTTAAAACACCACGGTTCAGCATTACTTTATATTTTCCCTAAAAAAGGGCAGCTGATTTGAAAAGAAAATCCTTCTGTTAATGTGACCTTGGGTTTGTCTTAGAGCAGGGGTGTCAAACTGGTTCCAGAAAGGGCCAAGTGGCTGCAGGTTTTCTTTCCAACCAAGCAATAGCACACCAGACTCCAGTCATTTCATAATGTCATCATGTTCAGATTGGACTCACTTGATGAGATGATAGGAGTCTGGTGTGCTATTGCTTGGTTGGAAAGAAAACTTGCAGCCACTCGGCCCTTTCTGGAACCAGTTTGACACCCCTGTCTTAGAGTAAATTATAATTATTCTGTAGTCATTCATTCTGTGGTCAAAGGAAAGTTCCACATGTGAAAATTAGTGGTGTCACTTCAAATTTTGCTCTGCTCAAGGTGGGCACACATTTGACTAGATTTTAATTTTTTTTATGTTTTTTGTTTCTGGTGTGAAAACTGGAATAATTTTGACAATTTGTTTTTTTTGTATACTTGTTATAATGCATAACCACAGCAACCATAGCAAGTAGTTTTTTTTACACCCAGGCGCAGCTTCTTGAGAGGACTCTATCTTATACTAGAATTTGGAGGTGTAGAGTAAAAAGTAATGATAAAAGTACTATCTCCTGTGGTGCTTCTGTACTGTTGACTACCTGTTTAGGAAAGTGACCCTTCAGCTTTGCAGACCGTGGTCATTTTTTCTTGTAGTTTTTTTATCCAGGCAGTTGTTGATACCTCCACCTGAGCCATCTTGATTTTCTGATAAAGTCAAGCTGAATTGTATTAAATGCACTGGATAAATTATAGAATAATCCTCGCAGTACTGCCTGCCTTTTCTATTGCAGGAATTCTATGATGGCATCTTTAACTCCAATATGCAAACTGCAAAGGTTACTGATAACTGCTTATTTGCTTGCTCACGTGGTCCGACAGAAGTCTCTCTGGGACCTTTGTTTGTTATGTGTGATATCATAGCTACTGGTCTAAAGTCATTGAGGACTGTTGGCTGAGTTTCTTTGGTACTGGAAAAGACAGTAGGTTTTCTACATTACTAGAACTGTCTTCTTGTTCAGACAAAGGATGAAGGGGGTCTATACACTCCCACAAGAGCTGCTCTGCACAGTTCTTTAGAACTCTGGGGATGACACCACTTGGACCTGGTGAAATATTGCAATTCAGTCTCCAGCTGCCTCTTTATTTGACATACACAGACAGATGGGTTGAAAGCGAATTGAGCAGCACCATAATTTGATTTGACTGAGAACAAATGCATAGAAGCAGGAGGGTCCATTTTTGATTGACATTTCAGGCGTGGCAGAGAATCTTTGGGTCAAAGGAGAGCGGGATGCCTGTTCCATTGTGGGCATTGAGAGAAGGATGTTGAGCTTCTTCCTGAACAGAAGTTATTGAAGAAAGTGCTTAAGTCAATTGCTCTTTCTAGAGTTCTCTGATATTCTTCTGTATCTGCCTGCTTCCCAGCTTCTCCCTGTATATCTACTTAGTCTCTCTTATTTTGACTTTAATTTACTCCCGTATTTACCCCTCAATAAGTCCTTGTCTGTCTTCCTGAAGAATATTTTTTCTTGTTATCAGTTCCTCTAGGTCACTGGTGATCCTAGAACTATTATTTGGGGAATGTTTTCACTGTTCTATTGGGGAAGTTGTTATCTACACAAAAATGTATGTAGTCAGTCAGACATTTAGTCATTGCATTGATGTGTACATGATGCTTTCTAATCTATAGCATCAAAACCTTGCAGTTTGTCTCTTATAGAGGTGGTTATACTTTAAGCAGAGAAAAACAAGAATGTAAAATGATTTCCCAAGGGGAGGTCTTACATTAGAGACATAAGAGTCCCTAACATCTGCATAAAGCAAGCACAAAGTTTCGTTTTCTCTGGTAGAGCAGCTGACAAACCTTTGAAATGTTGACACAGTTGAGAGGGAGGTATGCATAAAATCAGCAGTTATTGCCACAAACACATTTGGCTGTGGTGTCTGTAGCTTAGCAACAACAGAACCGATCACTACACATGCAAAGTAATGTATGTAAAAGGTTACAAAAGGAACACTGGTTAACACTGGACAATTAATACAGAAGAAAACAACTGTTAACAGTTTAATAACTGGGCTGCAGAGACAAATCTTCACAGTATCATATCCTAGCTGACACCCTCTGTTTTTCAAAAGCACTGCCAATCGACCACCCTTTAGTTTACCAGCCTTCTTTAAATTTGCCAGAAAGCCTGGCAGAGAGATGCTGCAGTCAGGGATATGATCCTGCAACATTTCAGTAAAGCACATAGTACTTCATTGCCTATATTCTGGCTGGATCTTTGCTGGGACTTGCAGTTTTTCAAAGTTGTTTGTAAAGATCACACAATGCCCATAATTGATTGATGGAAAATGCAGGTTAAATTTCCTGCTCCTCTCTCTTCTTTCTCCTCCTGCCCTGCATTCTCAGCGCCTCCTTTTCAACACAGCTGGAACTTGCGGTATTTGCGGAAGAAGTATTATTTATTATAAGTATTCTATTTTTGTAAGTTTTATATCAGCTTTAGAGATGTTGATAAGCTGCTTTCAGGTGTAAAAAAAACAACTTGCTATGGTCGCTATTGTTATGCCTCATAATAGCCAAAAACCTCCAGTTGCAAAGCATTAAGCTCTAGAGGTGAAAAAATAAAAACAACTGACTGATCCACAAACAGAGGAGCTGAAGTTATCTTAGGAACATTGGAATCAAGCTAGCATAGCTACTCCAACATGCAGCCACCTTAAACGGGGAATTCTTTAATTAACTTATTTATTTTTCCTTTTAGTAACAGTGGAGAAAGACATTGAATCTAACAACAGCAATTACTTTTTTTCTTCTTTTGACCTTTTTAAACATTTTCTCTATGAAAGCTTAATATAGCTTATAGCCCCATGTCTGAAGTACTGCTTTGTCTTAATAACCTATAGAAAGGTGAAAAGAGGACAGAGGGAAAACTACCAAAATATGTATGGAAAATGGTTTTAATCTGATTCAATAAGTACAACCAAATACAATTCTGATTTATTTTTCAGATTGCGTTACCCACTGTTTATATAAATTCACACACCAACATACTGAATAACATTTTCCTCTGCATTACAAACTTTTTTTTAATCAGTTATTAATATGAAATACACAGCTAAAAAAATTTAACATTTAAACAACACAATATAAATTGAATAAAATCAAACTTCTGTGAAATCAAACTGTTCACTTAGAAAGCAACACTGATTGCCAATCAATTCCACGTGCTGTTGTGCAAATGGAATAGAACACATGTAGAAATTATTAGCAATTAGTAAGACACACTCAATAAAGGAGGGGTTCTGCAGGGGGGATCACAGACTTTTGTGAGACACTTTTCAATAAAGTAGGGGATTAATTAAAAAAAATTCATTTGATTTTTATAAATCAAAGTCACCTGCCCAACAGCAATGATGAGCTGCATGGAATTATTGTATCTCAAGCAATTGTAGTATCTAGTCAAGAGCTGTCTGTCTGGTAAGGAATCTGGTTGTTATTTGAAATATTAAAGGTGCACTGTTGAATTGCAACATAAAACTGACTAAAACCTGACTAAGGCCCCGTCCACACGAAGACGAACCCTGGCCTAAACGCACAAATTTTTCACCAAACCAGCCTCTCATCCACACGAAGCCGGCGTTTCGGGGGTCTGTAAACGATCTTTTTTTTTATTCAGCCTTCAGAGTGGGAAGATTTCGAAACGCCGTTTTCGCGTTTCCATCTTTACGCTCTAACCGCATATTTTTTTTTTACACGCATGCGTCATAGCGTCGCCTCTAAACACGCATGCGCGACCAGTATCACAACAACAATGGCGCCGTTGATGCTAATGCTACTCACCCTGCTGTCGGGCTTACAACAGAATCTTCTTCTTCTGGAATATCTCCAGGAAGAACAGAGCAATATCGACGACATAGTTCAGCACCTGAATTTGACTTAACCACGAAAATGGACCCGCAGGGCAACCATGTATAAATATTAGTGCGCATGCCCAACATTTCGTCGCTTATTTTTGCTTTGGCACCACAGTGCCACTTACAGGCCTGGCATACATTTTGCAGCGTTTTCATGCATTCGTGTGGACGCTCACATGTATTTTACGTCTCCGTCGTTACGGCAAACGTTTTGGAAAATATCAGCGTTTCGTGTTCGTTTTGACTTCGTGTGGACGGGGCCTAAAACCTTCTTGAGTTTTAGTTGACCAAATCTGGACTAAAGCTATCACATAAAGTAATGACTAAAATGCAACTAAAACTAATAATAGTTTTCGTCCTGAAAACAACATTTAAGACTAAATCTCAGGTGGCTGTCAAAAACCAATGGCTTGAGGTACTAACAGGAGACAGGCCATACACATAAGTTATGGAGGAGGCCATAGGAGGGTGACAACCCAGCTGCAGGACTACTACCTCCGCCTTTGTGCAAGAATGAACAGGAGGAGCACTGCCTGAGCCCTGCATAAGGACCGCCAGTAGGCCATAAATGTGCAAATGTCCAGGCATCCATTGGTTAATACATTTGATTGCCGTTGATTATTTTTATGTGATTTTGTTTTGAGCACAATCAACTTTGAACAGAACAAAGTATTCAGTGTATATATGCACTGATAAAGATGAAATAATTATTTTTTTGGGGGGAGGAGGGGTATAATACCAAATGCTGTTGAATTTTGTTTTTTTTTGTCTCCAAATAAATCTAGAAATATATTTGGTTAGCAACAGAAAAAACAAATGTTTTTCAAAAGGACTGTATATAAACCGTCACTGTCTAATGTGGGTCAGGTTTATTTAGTCCGTTTTTTTTGTGTGTGTGTGTCTCAATTTATCATTTTTAATAATTAATTAAAAATTGACTAATATTTTTCATATATTTATTTTTAGGGTTCAGGTGTCACCAATGAAGAGCCAGCAGAGGAGAAAAAGGTTCACTCTCACACTGATCAAGGAACAAATAAAGCCAGCTTGGGAAAAGAAGTGCATGATAAGGATCAACCCCTGATTATACCTCTACTTCAGGAACAACCTGAGGGGAAGGTACATGACCAAGACAAAGGTGATTCTAGTATGGATTATTCTATGCCAGAAAAGGAGGGAGTTAAACCAGAAAGACGGCGTCTTAGTTTCCAAGCAGTGGAAGAGAGCAGTGAAAGTGAGGTGACACCTTCCTCATCCCCTAGAATGCAAACAAGGATCTTAAAGGTCAGCACTGTTTCATCCAGCAGTGAGGAGAAAACTGAAGGGGCTGATTCTTCCATTGAAGATGATGAGTTCATCCGCAAGCAGATTTTGGGTATGGGTGATGAGAGCTACATGTCTTTATCAGAAGATGAGAAAGAAAACACTTTGGAAAATGTGGAAGCTTTGAAGGACAACACACTTGACAATGCATCTATAAAATCTAAATCTTTGTTTAACAAGGATGAAGTGGATCTTGACTCTCAAATCCAGACCGAAGTCTCCAAGAAGGATGATACAACTTCTCAAAACATTCCAGAAACTGTTCCAAATACTACTTTTAAGAAAGCTACTCCTGTAATGAGGCAGCGACAAAGCACTGATGAAGAAATAGAGAGTATCACAGAATCATTGTCAAAGGGTTCATCCAGTGTTCAAGCTTCAAGCATTACTCCAGGGTCTTCCCCTACATCAGTTTCATCTTTGGAGGAGGACAGTGATAGTAGCCCATGTAAAAAGAAATTTAGTCAGCAAAGACAGCATCGTAAAGGTAGACACAGTCAGACTAAGCCTCTCCCTATTATAGATAACTCCTCTGATGAAGAAAAGACAAAGAATCATGAAAAACATCTGTCTTCACTCAGCGATGTGTCCTCTACAGAAGATCTACGACATGTGACTGTCATGGATGAAAGTAATAAAAAATCTGGTACTGAGTGTTCAGCCAGTATAGAATTTGAACCAGATATTAAGAGGGCTGTACAAAAAGGACGGAAACCTTCAACAACAGTCATACCTTATACCCCTTCTGATCAATTTGAAGAAAAAGGCACAGTAGGAAAATCATTGAAGAGTGCTGAAGAAGCATACGAGGAAATCATTCAGAAAACAAAAGCCATTCCAGGAGAAAGTCCCCCTGATATTGAACCACTCTATGGAGGACTGGCAATAGAGGACTATCTTTATGAATCTTTAGTGGAGGAGCCAGAAATGAAACTAAGCGAGACTCAAGATGAAGAACCCCAGTTTGACACAGCTTCACAATCTATTAAAAAGCTCAGATCCCCAGAGGAGGTTTATGAGGAGATGATGCAAAAGAAAAGGGAATTGATGATGATAGAGCAAGAATTTCAACAGGCTTGGACAGCAATGGATTCTTCCTCAATCGAGGCTGTGGTTCATGAGCTTCCTGTTGACGCTGAAACTTGCGTGGTGACCATATCTAGTGAAGATATACCTTCTGAAGATACACAGATCACTGAACAAAAGGATATATATCCTTTAGTTATGGATACTTTAAGTGAATTACCAGCAAAGAGAAAGAAACGTCCAGCCCCCCCACGCCCCTCTGAGCCCCCTAAGCGCACTGATGTAACAGTTTTTCATAGTGCTCCCAGTGCATCCATAACTTTTATCAGGCCTATGGTTCCTCAAGATCCTGCACTTAGAAAGGCATTGTTCCCAATACCAGACCTGAAGATTACTCAGTGCTCATCTGGTGAAGAAGAGGATGATAGTCTTGCAGATGAGTATGCCATAGGTATTTCCTCTGATATTACTCCCAGTGATGATTCTGAAACCAACGAGGATCACTCCATAAGTCCATCTTTGTCTGACTCTAATGAGATAGAGCCTATAGGTGTTATATGTGAAATACCAGAGCCAAAACCGATTCCAACTCCTATATCAGCCCCAGAACTAACAACTACACCTTCATCTGTTTCACCAATATCTCCCCCAACATCACCAGCTACTCCAGATTCAAGTATGGCTTCAAATGTCTCATCATCCTCATTTCAGGCTCGAACACCGATTTCATCTGATTCAACTCCACTGTCCACACCAACTCTTCCAACTTTAATAAAAGATCAGTTAGTTGAAGAATCGTCATTGTCTAATACAAGCGAAGTAATTTCGTCAAAATGTGTTCCTTATCCCCCCTCAGCGACTGTTATAGTCACAATTCCAGATATAGTTTCTGATCCATCTAAAGTTCAAATGACAGAGGACCTTCAAATTATTCCTTCTTCAGCAAAAGTCCAACCCCCACCTCTGTCTGAGACTTTATCTGCTGTAACCCCTAAAGTTCAAATGCCAGATTTGGTTTCCACTCCATCACAAGTATCAATAAACATTGAAGCTGTTTTACAAGTCTCAGCACAAAGTCCACCCCCCATCATTGTCTCAGCCCAGCCTTTAGCCCAAGACATAGCTACACCTATTGTTGTCACAACAGCAGCTTCATTGAACACAATCTCATCTACAGCCTCTGATGTGCCATGCCCCGAGCCCTTAACAGTCCAGATGCCAGATTTGGTTTCAACACCACAACCAATCTCAGCCCTAATTACTACACCAACTCAAGCCCAGGCCACCGTAGTACATTCAGTCCCTGTACAATATTCTGTTCCATTAATGAGGACAGTGGTGGTCCCAGCAAAGGCTCAACCTGACCAGGGAATTATATCATCTCTGGCATCGACTACTATTGTCAAAAAGAAAGTTCCTCCTCCACCCCCTCCTCGATCCACTTCAGTTTCATTACCTGAGACCACTAACGAGATGCCTCATGTAAAGACTGTTATACCAGCTGTAGCAGCTAAGGTACCTGCAGTGACTGCCCCGCCAATGCAATCTGTCGTTGTAGATATACAACCAAGAATGGAACGTGGGCAATCAGGGAATGTACCTGTTCCCCAAGTTGTGACCCCAACCAGACAGGGCCATGTAGTCATTATTGTTCCAAGTATGGAAAATAAATCTCTTCTTGAAAAAACCAAACTGAGTAGTTATGATGCAGAACCAAACGTTGCTTCACACATATGTGGTAGTCAAGAAACTACGAATGATACAGTCAGTACAGACACTTCAGGTGTGCCTTTGCGCTCAGCTCCGCCACTTCCACCTAAACCTACATATGGGGAAAAGGTTGTATCAACTGAAGAAGTACCCCATGTTGCAGCCAAAACTCTATCATACCCATCTTCTGTACCTGAACTAACTGGAAGCACTGTTCCCACTCTAGTCACAAACACTATAGCATCAATCGACACTGTTTCTGGAACAGAGTCAATTCCTTGTCATCTTGCTAAGCCTCCCCCACCCATACCACCCAAGCCTGTTTTAATTCCAGCTGGCCTGGTTTTCACCCACAAGCCAGGCGAGAATGTTAAGCCCCCTCCTCCTCTTGTTGCACCCAAAGCAGCAACACTGCCTCGGATGAAAGAACCCCCAAAAGTCCTGTCACTTAGCCTTGCAAGACCTTTGGAAACTAAATTGGGTGCAACATCTCCCAAGTCACCTGTGTCCCCTAGACATGCAAAATGTTTACAGACATATGTGGTGATTACTCTACCATCTGAGCCAGGTTCTCCAACAGAGACCATAACAGTTCAGGCACCTGTGAGGCGAGGATCAATACCCCCTTCTACAGGATCAGACATTCAAACTACACTACCAGAGCAGAAGACGCCCACTGAGGTCCTTTCAGCACAGCTTGCAGTTAGGCGGGCATCTGTACCCACTGTAACCCATCAACCCCAGATTAAAAAAATATCAGCTACGGGAGCAGAGGAAGGGAAAACATCTGAGATGGTGACTGCCAAAGTGCAAATGAGGGAAAATTCTGTGCCCTCTGCTATACACCCACTACTTCCTGTTGCAGATGTTATAACAGTGTCATCGGATCAAAATGCCTGCATCATGGCACATGCTGTAGCGCCTACTATCAAGAAACCCTTTATGAAGCAACAAGAGTTAATTAATGAGCTCCAGAAACCTCCTGATCCAACAACAGAAGTAATGCCAAAGCCTACAGGGCCTATAGGTACTCTCGATCTGACACACCAATCCATTGTAATTGATCAATTTCAATCAAGTGTATCTCAACAACCTTGTGTAATAACAGAAATTGTAACAGTTTCTCCAAAAACTTTAACTGAAGATCCAGTTTTTCAGTCAACCAAATCAATTGCCACTGTGCAACCAGAATGTATAGGGGAAGCTGTTGCACCACAGCAGCCTGAAACACTTTTAGAAGTAGTTGTTCATCATAGACCACCTACACAATATCCAATTGATCATAATGAGAAATGTTTAGCACAAACAGATGTACAGGGTGTTGAGAATACAGAACAAGATGTAAGTAATCATGTCCCAGAGGAAGTTCTGATTCCATCAGCAATGCCAGACAACAGTCATAAAATTGCAGCTGAAGAAGCAGACACAGCAATTGAAGTGGTTGTACACTCTACAAAAGAACACATACCAGGGAATTCTAAAGATGCATACTCCCTATCTGAACCTGCAAATCAACAAATTGATCAAATTTTAGAAAATTTGGTTGTGGTGACAGAGCACCAATTCACACACAAGTCAAAGCTTATGGCTGAAGAGATCCCACTGCCTACAACATTTGAATATAGCACAGAAGATGTTTCTACTGACCCTGGTGTTAAGGTACCTGAGGCTGCTGTAGTGTCTCCTGTACCTCATCCTCTCACTGCTGCTGTGGTTGTGACTATGGCCTCTAAAGTACCTGAGGTAATGCCACAACCTACAGATCATGGTGCTGTGACTATTACAAGTGGTGGTCAATCACCGCCATATCTGTTGCATGGAATTCAAACATACCCAGATATTAGTTATACTCCCCAGCAGTATGGGACAATCACAGTCACAGCAACATCACATCCTATATCCCTGGAGGAAACACCGTTGCAAACTCAAAACGAAACTCTTTCAAAGTTAACATCCGTGGACAGTGGTCACTGGACAAAAGAATCCATTGCCATGCAACAACCAAAACAGATTGCAGAAATAATTAATATGCCATCTGAAAAGGATGTTTCAGCATGTGGTTATATAGCACATAGCCTCTACAAGAAGGAATCCATTCCAATAACAGAACAGCAACAGGAATCCTTGATCTATCCATCTGAATATAATCATCCATTGCAGACAATAACTCAAGAAGCAAACATCATAAGAAGCTCTATACCTTCTGCTCCAGACATTCCACTGAGTACATCTGCAGCTCCAGTAACCATCACCAAAATTCAACAAGAGTCAATTGAGAGTCAAGAAATAAGAGGATCAGAAAAGCTGGTATCTAGTAGGAGTCATATGTATTCCTCATCGATTTCCACCTCAGGCAAGCCCCCTGAAAGCTTATCTAGTCGGGTCACTCAAGTGGTTACCACCGAAGTGCAACGGACCACTGTTTCTGTTGTCCATGAAAAACTTCAACAGGTTCCTCCACAGCCAATAGCAACCACTATACAACCAGACATATCAAAAGTTCAAACTTTGCCTAAACAAAATAGCAAGATTATGTATCCTGGGGATGTTATTGATTTACGTACTATCAAGTCTGGCATAAAAATGACCGAGCAAGGTATGGACCTGACACAAACTGAGTCTAGTCGGCAATCTGTTTCTTCTGAGTCAAGTGGACGTCATATATCTGCAGTACAGTCCGAGATCGTAAATCTTAGTGCAGAGCTTACTCCTGCAACAACACTGTCTGTGGTTACTGATAGTATCACAATAGTCACATGTACTGCAACGATTGCTTCATACAATATTCCTGCAGAGAAACCACTTGATTTGCAGGGCCCTGTTGCATCACTACCTTTGCCTCTCACATCAACATACAAACCATTTGAACCACTTGCGCAAATTGTTTACAGACCAGTGAAGACCCCATCTGCATTCACTGATGAAGTATCTACAGCTCAGGACCTACCCATCAATCTTTCCTTTGAAGCTCTAGTCACATCTGGAGGAAAACAGCCATTGACTTCAGCTCAAAAAATTACTGGCAATGAAAGTCCCATTATATCTATTGAGGCTACAGGAGCCATGGATTTATCAAATTATAAACCAGTGACAGCTATGGTAGCATTGTCTGATACAGGCTCAGGAGTGGTGACCTCAGTTTTAGAGGATGATGGAGTTCCAATTGACCTTACTGCTGGCAGAAGAAGCATTTGCTGTGATGTAATTTACAAGCTACCATTTACTGGAAGCTGCAGAACACAACCTCCAGTAACAACTCAACCCGACACCCATTTTGGCTTCGAAGATCAAGCTGGACTGTATAAAATAAAAGGGACTAATGGAATGAAAGCATCGTTGTCAGAGACCAATTTGACAAACACAGGTCTTCGCTTCTGTAATCTTGAAAATGACTACTTTGGTGGATCTTCTGATGCAGCCATGGACCTAACTGCTGCTAAACTTTCAGCTGGTAAGTATGGAGATCCTTTTCAAGTATTGTGTTACTTTGTTTGGTCTGCATGTCTTTAGACTGACATTTATTAAAATGTTTGTTTTCTCTTTGACGTAGAGCTCATTGCATTGTTTGCATGCTTCCTGTCTTGTCTTTTACACTTCAGTTTTTTTACACTTAAGTTTATATTGAATGCTTTAATTGTTGGATTTCTTTTGTGATATACATATTTTCTACGAATCGAGTAATTTGTTTTCTGTTTGTTTGCTTTTTTCTTCATACAGATGCATGTGTTTGCCTGCGTGTACTGCCTCAATATTTTGGTTTTGCATCTTGCTAACCAAAATACCTCCATATATGCCTGTGCAGTGGACCTTTTTTTACCCCAAATGCATGATCCTGATTACACAATTTAGTTTCGTTGTTTGTGAAATTACTCTAACGAAAGACATATATATTTTGACTTCTGGCAGGTGAAGCACTAGACTACACTAGCAAAGCAACCAGCATCTACTCTGCAATGATTACTGCCCCAATCTCCCAGGTTCCTGCTGGTGGATTTGGAGTAAATAGTGCTTTAAGAACATCAGATGGGATAGTTTATTCCTCAGTTGCAGCACCAGTTCCATCGACATATGCAATTACAACGCAACCAGGCTCCATCTTCAGCACTACTTTTACACCTACATCAACCATGCAGGATCCCTCATTACAGCACTCATATGGTTTTGTTCCTGCAACAGACCCAGGACAAATAGTTCCTTTTGAGGCTGATCTATCAAAAGAGTTTTTCCCTACAGTGTTGGCTGACCTCATAACTGGCTATCCAGAAATGTACTCAGATGCCACCCTTGAAGCCATTGCTGCTTCTTTAGATGTTCTAGCTTCTTCACCAATATTTCCTGGTTTAGACAACACCAAGATGGCCCAGTATCAGATGGAGAGGGAATTTCTAGAATTAGAGAAGCTTAAACAGCTATGTCTTGCTGAGGAACTGGAGTGGGAAAGACAAGAAATCCATCGCTACAGAGAACAGGAGCAACTTATGGTGCAAAGGGAACTTGAAGAACTTCAAGCTCTGAAACAGCAGCTGCTTCTTCAGCAGGAAGAGGAACACCATGCCCATATGATGGCCCAGCAAGAGACCTATGCTCAACAAAAAGAGCAGTTGCAACAAATTCAGCAACTTCAACTCCAGCTCCAGCGGCAGCTAGATGAGCACTACAGCAGTACTGGTATGACAGGAAACCTTTTAGAAGCTAAATATGCAGGAGTGGGGGATAGTGGTCAGTACTGGCCTGTAAAAGATGAGTCTACACTTCCTTGTACAGAAGCACAAACAGAACAACATAATGAGAAGCTTCACATAGTTAAGCTGCAAGCTGACCAGGATTTAAGTAAAAAAATCCTTGACAGTGGTGTACAAACAGATGATGAAGACTCTGCGGAAAAGCAACATGTGGGGAGAAAAAAGAAGAGCAAAAGAAACATTGATAGCTTAGTTCAGTCTGATGAGGATGATCTAGATGAATGGGATGCCCCCACCAAAGTTCGACGCCGTTCTCGGAAGCACAGCAGTGATGGAAAGCATGGATCCAAGGTGTCTAGCATTGCCATCCAGACAGTATCAGAAATTTCAGTCCAAACTGACCACTCTGGAACTATCAAACGACCCAATGTCCAAATGGACACAAAGATAGAAATTGTTAAGCACATATCAGCTCCAGAAAACTCTAATAGAGGTGGGAGTCTTAGCTGTCAAACTGACTCAGACAGAAGACATTCACCTATTGAGTTTGAATATAGTACACAACTAACGACAGATCTCCCCTCTAAATCCAAAGTGCACTACAGTCAAGTGTCTCCTATATCTCCAGAAAAGTCATATGGAGGGCAAAGAATGCTAACTGCTGACCCAACCAGATTCTCCTCTGGCCCTAGGAGTTTAAAATCTGGGCAGAAATCTCTGTCAGATCCTAGGTCTCTTAGTCCTTCAACTGAAGACCGAATTGGAGGATATTATGCAGACAGCTATTCTGTAAGTCTTTAAATTTTTGGCAAATAAAACAAATGAACTAATTTATTAATTTTTTAATCATACACACCCTGATGTGTGGTTTCTTGTTGTATTGTAGTGTCGTGGTTCTCCTTCTAGTAGTTGTAAGAAAGTAAAGCGAACCCTCCCAGACCCCCCTTCTGAGGATGACTCTTTGGCAGGAAGATCAGGCTATAGTACCAACTCTGCTCGTCGCCGTCTTGCCCGGAGCACAACAATGGCCCGTGCAAAGATTCTGCAAGATATAGATAAGGAACTGGATCTGGTGGAGAGGGAATCTTCTAAACTACGCAAGAAACAAGCAGAGCTTGATGAAGAGGAAAAGGAGATTGATGCCAAATTGCGGTGAGGTGCTACACATTCCTTGAAACAAATTACCAAGTTATCTAGAAGGATTCATTTTCCACCCTATTATAATACTTTTAATTTACTTCAGAAAATTAAAAGCCGATCATTAAAACAAAGAAAAAATGAACAGACCATTTCATTAAACCATTTCAGTTTCTTTTCTTTATTTTCATCATCATTCCCTTTTTACCTTAATAGCTTATGGGCTAAAAGACTGCCTTGACAGCACTGAATGAGACCTCATCACTATTAAACATAGTAACAGGTACAATGTGTGAGAAACTGGAAAATTGCGTAACTCTTCAAAAGTGTGTTTTAGGAATTGTCATTACTTGAAATCTAAAACTTTTTTTTCTGATATAGGTATCTGGAGATGGGTATAAACCGTCGCAAGGAGGCATTGTTACAGGAAAGAGAAAAGAGAGAAAGGGCATATCTCCAGGGTGTGGCAGAGGAAAGGGACTACATGTCAGACAGTGAGGTTGGCAACATAAGAGAAAGTCAAGGGGAAGGCCTTGAGAGACCACGAACTGCACCACAGTCAGAATTTGATCAATTTATCCCTCCCCAAACGGAAGCTGATTCCCAGTACAACACCCTTACAAGCCCCTACTCCCAGTATGGTCAGTATGTTCCTCAGACTCAATCCACAAGCCATTACACCCAACAAAATATCTATCAGCAGCAGTCCCTTTACCATCATCAGGTGTCTCCTTATCAAACACTATCGCTCTCTCATTCTCAGGGTCAGCCTAGCAGCTACCAGCATGCTTTACTTTTACAACAGGGAAAACCACGCCAAACTACTTTATCTGATATAGAGCCCAAAATTAGCACCAACTATGAGGTGATGCGTAACCAGCCTCTCCTCATTGTGCCAACCTCTACAGAAAGTGGCTATGGGGTTGCTCACATGGGGGGCAAGTATGGCAACTTAGATTTGAGGTTAGAGGAGAGAAGCATGGCCTCCAGTCCCATGTCAAGTATTTCTGCTGATTCTTTCTATGCTGATATAGACCATCACAATACCAGGAACTATGTGCTTATAGAGGACATAGGAGAGCTCACTAAGGCCTCAACAGGACTTGGCAGCTCTGGATTTAACATCCCTGATAAAGAGCTATCGAAAACGGACAGATTGATCAGGGCAGCAGAAGCAAGGCGTTCAGCAGAGGTAAATGCTTATTTTCTTGTTTCCTTTTCTATTTCACACCATCTGTGTTTTTAACATTTTTGAATATGATTATTACCCCTCTGGTGATTTGGATTTGTGTTCCAGTGGTACTGAGTACAAATGAAATATGGATAAACAGGTTTTTTTATTTTATTGTTCTATTCTATTGTTATCCCATAATCATCATTGAAATCATTATATGAGTAAGAATATCTTCAAACCCCTAACAGAATAAACTTTTACTCTGTTTTGCGCAAATATTTATAGCACTTTAATTGGCTAACAATTTGTCACGTTAATTTTAATCTAGATATAATGCGACAGACCTACACAAAGTATTGTTTTATTGTAATGTGAAAAGAAACACCTTTTGAACACCAGTGTTTGAGGGTTCTTACTTGACCAGATCCAAACTTCTAGAGGCAAATATTGTTTTTCAATTTCTTTGCTAAAAAGTACAACTTAGTGAAGTTGGGAGGAGTTTGACTTTCAAAATTGAAGCCTTCTCTTAATTTTAAATTGGAATTCAAGCTGAAATTGTTCTGTTTCTAAATACATAAATATATATATAGACCATTTTTTTGACTATGTCACAATTATGTCATGTAATGTTCACAACGAACGCAATTTGAGCAGCAGAGGCAGTAGGTTTACATTTACATAAAGTCTATTTTGACGAGCATCAAAGCGCATCAATAGGTCCTGCAGCACATCTCGAGCAGCGGGAGTAACACATCTTGATGCATCTGTCCAGCGCCTCACCATCTTCTAAGCATCTTAGGCGTTTGATGCACTTTACAATCAGTAGATACCGGAGCTGGAAAAAATTTAACTTTTGCTGCTCAACAGACCACATCAAACAATCAGATATGCTGATCTGAGAGCTGGCAGGGAGGTGGGCACAGGGCTGCTCATTCGGAGCTGTTAACATAAAGCCATCAAAATTAACAAATATCATGTATGTATATATTAAAACGGAGTAAAACTCAAATAGGTTTACATAAAAAGCAAGGATTTTTTTTCATTTGCCTACAAAGAAAGTGAGTTCTCTAATCCCTCCCCCCTAAACTAACCTAAACTAACTTAAAATTTATAAACTTGCCAGCAAAATATGTTCTTTTATTCTGGTGCTTGAAGTTTCTACCACATACCTGAAAACCGCTAGCATCTGCATCCAGCGACCAGTAGCACTAGCAGAAAACCCCCAAGAGGTGAAAGGGCCTGAGTAAGCTAATGCTGGATTTCCAGTGACATGCAAGTGCAGTTAGTAATAGCGATATAGCAGTTTTTTTTTTTTCATTTTCAGATTGTAAATAGTGATGGGGGGGAATATTTTCACCTTGCGCTGTGCTCCACCCACAGAAATAAACCACAATATTTACCAACATGTTTACGAAGAGGTCTATAGATTTAGGCTTTTCTGTTTTCTATTTTCTTTTCTATTTGTTTGGGGTTGTTGTCCATTTGTCTGGGTTTATTCCAGAAGGGCACTGTATTTAACTGCACCCACATTTCCCATACTTTCCTATTCCTGCACAGGAAGTATCTTCACCATGCCTCAATATAGTTTTAAATGTTGCAACAATTTTTTTTATGTATATTACAATTGTAGACTACTTTGTTGGATCTATTTATTCACGTAACCTTAAAATAAACATCAGAATTTGTAGTTATGGCATTATAAGATATTAAAACAGTTATAAAAATGAATGACAAAATAAAGGACCCTAACCCCATTTACATAATTTAACTGATGAATATATTTCCTTTATTCTGAAAATTTTCTTAATATATTGACAGATCTTATATGCAAAATCCTAATTGCTAGTACGAATCCATTTACCAAAAAGTGCAAAAACGTTCACTCTAATATGAATGCCTTATTTTCATACCTTAGGTGGCTGAGTTTTTGGGTTCATCACGTTTTGGAAAAGGAGAAGATGATTCTATGGAGGAGCCATATGAACTGAAGCTACTGAAGCAACAAATAAAGCAAGAGTTTAGGCGAGGAACTGAAGGACTAGAACATTTAACAGGCCTTGGACTTTCTCATTATCTCTCAAGTGATAGTAGTTTCCGTCACTTCCCTAAAGGAGAGAAATATAGCATTGGACGACTCACTCTTGAAAAGCAAGCTGCAAAGAATCTTCCTGCTGCTATGCTCTACCAGAAACAGATGAAGAACAAAAAGGCTTTGCTAGACTCTAAGACCATCACAAAATTTTCTCCTATTCAGGAAAGTAGAGACCTTGAGCCTGAATTTGGTAGCTACATGGGATCTAGGGCTTCGTCCGTGTCCAGTCTAGCAGCTAGGGCTAGGTTACTTCAGGACGAAATTACATTTGGTTTAAGAAAAAACTTGTCTGAGCAGCAAAAATATTTGGGATCTTCCTTAGGAGCCAACCTTTCTGGTTCTCTAAACCTTGGCCAGTCTCTTAGCTTGGGATCAACTATAAGAGGGACCACTCAAGAGGATGGAACATATCCAAGTGGCACTCGGTCCCGTCCCTCTTCGCGCCCCTCTTCTCGACCATCTTCTATATATGGTTTAGATCTGTCCATTAAAAGGGATTTGTCAAGTTCCTCACTCAGACTTAAGACAGATGGGGAGGTCCTGGACGCAGCATTTGCTCCTGGAGTCTCTAGAGCAAAACCCACTAGTTTGCCTATCAGCCAAAGCAGGGGCCGTATCCCCATTGTGGCTCAGAACTCAGAGGAGGAAAGTCCTCTGAGCCCAGTGGGGCAGCCTATGGGTATGGCTAGAGCTTCTGCTGGTCCCTTGCCTCCCATTTCTGCTGACTCCAGAGATCAGTTTGGTTCTAGCCATTCCTTGCCAGAAGTACAACAACATATGAGGGAAGAATCACGGACACGTGGCTACGATAGAGACATCGCTTTCATCATGGATGATCTGCAAGGTGCCATGTCTGACAGTGAAGGTAAATGGACCCTGAGACTAATGAAGCAGTTCAATTGTGCGGATCTGCTTGTGATGCATGCTAATGCCGAGTTGTTTTATTGACTTTGTGCATAAACTGTCTCTTTCAAATTGATCAGTCAATTGATTGTTTCCTTTGTTCTAGGAAAAGTTAAATGGAAGTTTGCATGTTTTTTTATTTCCTTTTGTGTTTCCTCTATATTGCTCTCTCACAAGTACATAAAACTCTCAATCTTATGAGTTTATGTATGTCAGTATTCAGTTCGTCCACTTTTGCTGTGTAATTCCATTTGCATGTTTTATGTTTTTTTACAGATAAATTATCATCCATATTTTTAAATCAAGGCAATTTTAGCAAGTATACATGTTTTGATTTACATATCTGCCTTATTTTTGGAGGATTTAAAACTTTGACAGATCAGACACACCATATTCGCTTTAAAGTTAATGTTAAATGGAACAGAGCAACGCATTAAAGTATTTTTTAAATAAGATGGGAAAAAAAATGTACACATTTAGTTTTCAGGTCCTGTTAACCTGTATAAATACCTTAGTTCAACATCATATTGAATATTGCCATTGTCATTCCAAAAAAAATTTAAAACAATCCACTGGACTTGGTTTCCAAGTTTGAATATTGCCATTGCATTGTATGCAATTTCTCTCTCTACCTATGACTAGTTAAGAATAGAAAATCTACACTCAGTCATATCTTTGTGATGCTGCTGCTTTGTGATGTTGATCATTTTGAATATGTCATTAGCTAAAAGCTTGGCAAGTAAAATGTCTTCAAACACACAAGCTTCAAAATAAAACAACTTGGAGTTGGTCAACACTTTATAGCAACACTCATACACGTTTAAAAGATTTTAATGTTATTAAATCATTTTGATATGGAACATTTTATAATTTATAGGAAGACATTGTGACTGCTGTTTTATAATTCATAAGAACACAAAATAGCCAGTCTGTATTATCTGATTCACAGACTGGCCATGTATATTTGTAACAATAACTGACTTTCTGGTAATGCAGTGACTATTTTTAAGTATCAAGTTTTTTGTGTGACTTAGTCATGTGTGTCTCATTTCTTTTGGTATTTTTCTTGGATTTTTTTTCTGTACTTTGCATCTTTGCATGTTGTGTAATGGGTGTCTTCCATTTCCATGTTAATAAAATTAATATTTTGGGCTTGTTTTTTGTTTTTGTAGATGTCTTGTTGAAGACAGATAGTAATCAACAGAAAATTTTAGCATGGACTATCGATCTCCATAAAATTGTAACTGGTAGTGTTTCATTACTTTTGTCAAACAGTTATTAAAGCAGCCTGCGGTAAGTTTTTTTTCCAAAGGATCAGCTTAATTTAAGATATATTCAATGATTTTTCAGGTCAATATACATCATTTGGCATGTATCAAGGCTTCATGTAGTATTCTCTTCTGAAAAAAGTATGTAAAAGTGCATTCACACCAAACGCAATTCCAGCATCAAATTCACCACTATTGGACACCTGACATATCCCCAGCAATTTGCATGGGGGTGACAAACTCCAGTCCTGTTACATCAAATCAAAGAAGTTTCTATCTGCTGCTTGCTGTATTCAACTCAGCATGGTGGACCTGTATTTTACAGTGCAAGTCACTATGGGTTATTTATTATGGAAAGCAGAACAGTGTGCCCTCGACTCTGGGTTGACAAGATCCTCCAGGGATGAACCCAGTTTATGAAGGCAAGTAGCTAGAGCTGGTTTATGGTCACTTTCCACTGTGATTTCATCTGACCCAGACCAAAAATTATCCTGCTTCAAGGAAGGATCACCTGAACAACAGAGCTAAGGTGAGATGGTTTTCTGGAACTCAGACAGGAGCCCCGGGATTTCAGAACAACAATCTTGGCAGAGAGTGCACCAGAGCAGGACAGAGGCGGCCAGCTGTCCACTGCTTGGGAGCTGAGGGAGGATAGCAGGAGTTTAGAGGAGGACAGCAGTTAAGCATAGCAATAGACCAGTCGAAGAGTGTGCACCAAAGCAGCTGCTGAAGGCTCTTGAGCTACAGGAGAAGATGAATAATGAATAATTTAAGTCCTTCCAAGTTTAATAGAAATAACTTTTTAAAAGTCAACCAACACCTCATAAGACCATTACTTAACTTAATTTGTAAAGAAAATAAGATTAAAAAAAGTTTAGTCTTTGCTGGTTCTTCACCCAATGTCACAGTCACATACAATTCCTGATTGGTTGTAACACCATAAGACACAAACATTCAGATTTTCCAACGGCAGTGAATGTTGCTTAGCATCCATCACAGGTGTTGCATTGCTGAAAGTAGCAACATTTTGCCTGTCACATCTTTATAAATATGTCCATTGCATTCCAGCACTCCTGAACACTGTATAGGGATGACATTTAAGTTGATTACTCAGGTCACTGAAAATGCTTTTGATGTGAATGCACTGTTACTGGAGAGGGTCACTATCACTGAATGGGTCATGTTACCCAGAGCCCCTCTTTACCACAGTCTGGGCTTCCCTTTAAAAGTTGTTAGGCAACAAAGCAGAACGATACTGTCCTGATCAGATATACTTTTGGTTCATGGATGTAGTATTTAATCTATAGCAGGGGATGTGTCTTGTCTCTAAGTAACTTAATGACTTTTCAGTCTCATGTTCCAAATGGTCTGATATAAGATTGGAAAACAAGGAGGGAGATGGCTTATTTACAGTGCAGTGTTGCCTTTCGCCTTTGGGGGTACTAAACCTGGAAGTTGTGGGTCTATGTGCGGTAGTGGCTAAGTAATACACAATAGTGCTACCTGAGAGCCCTGTCACAACTTGATGATTTAGCCAGAGTATGCCTGATGTCCCAGAGTCATCTAAAGAGCTGGCATACGCTGAACTTTCTATGTATTTTTTCAATTTTGGTTGTATACATCGTGTATTCATAACGAGTCCAGAGTGTATGTCCACCAACAGCCTAACTTATGTATAAAGCACAGCAGCGTAATGCCCATGAAACATCACAAGCCAGTGTCCTGAGGGGAAAGCGATGTGCCCGGAGGTACCCGGCCTGTAGGGGTGTAAATAATAATCGTTTTTTTTATCGATGCATCGATCCAAAAGCCGACGATCCGATGCATCGGCACGTCCGCAAGATAATCGATTCATGTTTTTTTTTCCTCCGGTCTATTTTTATCCATTTGCTCCTGGGCATAATTCTCCCTCCCGTGCTGCGGTGCCGCTAAACCTATTTTGCCCTCCTACCGCGCTTCCTGGTTATACTCTTACAGCAGTGTGTTGCAGCAAGCTTCACACAGACATTTTTAAGTTATGCTCAGTATTGAAGCGTGGTCTGAGCTACACACTGTGGGTCTAGATACGGTCGAGGCGGTGAGGAAGTGGGGACGAGTTTAGTCCGACGACGGAGGGACATGAGGGCCAAAGAGAGCGGAGATCCAGCTGCAAAAAGGGTCCCAGCGGTCTCGCGCACCTCGCTCTTCTAGCGGGTCAAACTTCACGAGTTGTTTTCCGCAATTTCGGTCATAAAAACAAATCAAGCCGGCCTCCTGTCTGCTGCACTGTTTGCGGTCAGCTACAATCTGGGAGAGGTGCAGCGGAGCGTCTCTCAAGGGGCGGTGACGTCGTCACTTCTTCTTCTTTTTTTTTTAATGGCGGTTGGCAAACAACTTATAGGTGCATTACCGCCACCTTCCAGAATGGAGTATGGACCAGACAAACTATTATATTCTCCCTAAAATACCCGTTCTTCTTAGAAAATTGAAAATACTACCAAAAACTACATCCCCAGATGACCTTTGAAACAATTCCCTTATATCTAGTTTATTTTTATTCCTGTCTAACTCTCTACGCAACATCTCTCTTTCCTGAGTATATTTATTACATTCTAAAAAAATATGTTGGACAGTTTCTCTGGAGCCAAGGTATTGCATCGAACTCATTACACTGATATTGTGCAGTATTTTTGCAGTATTTTTTGATGCAACTTTTCTACTTCTGTTATTTGCTGTTGTTTCTAAAGAAAATGCATAATGATATTACAGCTTTCATTGATTTAGTTCAAACTTGAAACTTTGTTTAGCCTGTAAGGTGTAAAAAAAAAAAAAAATTACCAATTAATCGATTAATCGAATCAAATCGAATCGTGGTGTATTCTTGAGTATCGAAAATAATCGAATCGTTGGGTCAGGAAATCGATACTGAATCGAATCGCCATGATGGATGTGATTTACACCCCTACCGGCCTGCATAAAAATATTTCTTTGATTGGGGTTTAACCTAGCTGCTGTTTACAGCCCACCAAAAAAAAGGATACATAAAAAGAGAAAGAAAGATAGAAGGTTTGCAGTTGCAGCAGATTCAGCGTAACGTCTGATTGGAAGTTTGTTGGCTGCAGGGAGGACCCATCACACTCACCATCTCGCTCACCATATGATGTGGATGCAGTCTGGAGGAGTACTGACGGTTTCCTCCTAGGAACCTCCTTTTTTTACCAAACACTGCCTATATGCCATTATACATTAGCTGTAAGTTAGAAGCACGTTCAGCTGTCATCTGGAAGAAGTCAAATACGTTGATATGCGTTGGAGATAAGTTCTTGATGAGTTACGCATACGTTATGCGCAAGTTACTCAAGGGTTTTGGAAAAGCTGGACACCATGACTTATGAATAACTTACACTAATTGTATGTTAATGATCAGATAATTTACCTGCAACTTATGGCCCATGTATGGCATATGCTAGGAAATGTTGAGCATGCTCAACATTTCTGGACATAGTCACTATATGTTGACATGTGCCAGGTGTTTTAGCGTGCTTCCGCATACTTCAGCGTGCTCAGAACTTACACAAAATGTACCCATAACTTATCCACCGTATGCCAGCATTTTTGCCAGATTTTTCGTATGTCAGGCATACACTGGTCTAAATGGTCAAGGTGTGACAGGGGCATTAGCAAAAGCACAAAATACTTTGGTAAAGTGTTTATCTCTACTTCTATGTATTTCAATGGCATTTTAGGTGAGAGACAATGCAGTAATCGAAGAACTAAAGAGGAAGAAAATTCACAAAAGGTTTTCAGAATGTTTTAAATAAAATAAAAAGTATCTCAAAAATAGTTGCTCAGTAACCCTTAATGAAACATAAATTATGTAGTTTTTTGAAGAAGTTCAAGAGAGGTTATAAAACAATATTCCAGAGCTTTTCATTTCTTACAGAGCACAGTACAAGCCATCATCTGAAAATATAAACAGTGTATCAGAACTGTTAACAGAGGCCAATTTTGAATTGGCTCACCACCCAGGGTGCCCTTTTGTGAGCTAGCAAAGAGATTTGAACAGTTGAGCATCAATTGTTTGCAAACTGTATTGGTTAGAGAATTTAGAAAGAAATACTTAACCAGGATGCCATTTATGCAACAACTCCCACTGTTTGCAAACCTTCGAAAAACATGCCTGTCCTCCTGAGCCCATTCCAGCTCTCTTATTTTGCAAAGTCTACATCATTTTATTTGCCTGCCTCTTTGATGCAGGTATACCAGACTTTCCAAACTGAGGGACAATACTTTTTTTCTTTTGTATTTAAACTGACATTGGAAAAATATAACCAGACAAAGACCCTTTATAATTCCAGAAGAGCTGTAAAGAAACATAATGCAGGACGGACAAACTATTAACCAAAAAAGAACGGACTTTCACTCAGTTTAGAGGTTTATCTGTGTACTTAATAATCACAACAATTGCAATATAAGGTTTGCAACAATCAATTTGATAAATCCCAGAAATATGTTGAAGAAACCCCTCTCTGCCAGCTGAGTCTAAATTTGGAAGCCATATTCAAGATGCAAAATTCTATGTATGGCAGAAAAACACTGTGCAGTACATATAACACTCCTTCCCCAGTATCAAAGATGGGCAGCATCATGCAGTAGAAACAATTTTCTTCTGTCATAGAAATAAAGTTCATCAGAGTAAACGGATGGAGCAATCTAGGGAAAAAAAGAAAAGAAAAAATAGTCTTGCAAAAGTCTTGAGACAGGGCAGAAGGTCATCTTCCAACAACCATAAACAAACATGTGTAGCCGATGGAAACAAAGACTAATGCATACTGTGGTTTTTCAAAATTTTAACTAGCTGGCTTGCATATTAAAGCTGGTAAAACTATTTACATTTTTTTTCTAGAAAAAAAAAAAAAGGACAATCTTGTGTCATTTTTTTCCTGACCTTAGGAACAATACACTTTCCTGCTGTGTGTATCACCTATATCTCCCATTCCCTAAAAACAGATTTGTGGTTGAAAAATGGCAAATATGTTGAACATTTATAGGGGTTTCAGTTTTTTTGGCAAGGCACTGTATTAGGAGTAATTTCAAGCATGTTTCTTATTGTATAATTTTTTGAATGCATGTTTTGACCAACTATACTCTCAATACAGATATTTACCATAGCAAGCTTTTGTTGAGATAAGAAAATATATTGTGAAAAGAATTCTGAAAAAAAAACATATAACTTTGTACCCCAGCCGGAGGCCCAAACTGGAATATAGAAGGTGAGACAGCATTTGAATTCCATGTAGTTGCGTAGAGACTGTGACATCATGCTGCACATCATAATTCTGAATGGTCCACTTCTCTGGCTGATTCTTTAAACATACCAGACTCATGCTGGAATGAACCACCCTCTCGCTAGTATATAGTGCATATCATTTAGCATACCTGTGGTTTCTGACATTTTAGTTTTATTTTTGAATGAACTGTACCCTTTTTTTTTCCAGGAATGTCCGCTCTGTGGTTAAGTAAACATTCTGACTCATTTCTTGTAATCATGCTCATGCACAAAAAAGAAAAAAAAAGAAAACTAATGGCGAAATCATGCGTTATATGTTATAAGTGTCCACAAAATCTTGTTTAAAGTGTTACCCACTGCTTTTTTCTCCAAGACATGCAGCAGTTCATTCGCAGTCATCATTACTGCTGCACCTGCTTCGTTGAATAGGATCTCTGATCATATATGATGTTAAGGCATAGTGTGTTTAACCAACCTGTTTTCCTCTACAAATATATCAGGATTTTCTGGGTTTAAAAATGATAACTGTAATACCTGCAAAATCTCACAATTTTTCTTTATGCTTAAAAAGTATTAAGTGCCTATTAGTTGGGTTTAGGGAGGATTTAGAGAACATTACCATCTGAGTTTCTCAGGATTATGTCAACATAGTACAGACATGTCATAGTTATAAGGATTTGCATTCTTAACCCAGCAGATGGAAGAAAATGTATTAAGTCATAACTAAGACTCAAAGCAATCACTATTTTAGGAACCCTTTTTTTATTTTTAGATTTGTAAAGGAAGCATTTAATGACAAATTATTTACTAGAGTATTTTAAATTATAATTTGATAACACTAATAGTCATTTTAGATTAAATGAGACAAAGTGCAGCATTGCTTTAGCAGCTCTAGAGAGAAAAGATCAGAGATCTTCCTTCATTTTAGAAAATGGGGGTTGGTGTGCAAATAACCTCTATAAAAATGAAAAAAATAATAATTTTAAACATGATTCCTCTGTTGATCTTTGACTGATAAGACAGATTTATCCAACTATTAAACTTATTTTTATAAGCTCGGAGTTTGAATATGATATAATTTTGAAACTTTTCTCTACTTCAGCCTACCACCTGCGGAGGGAGGACACAGACTGGTTTGATAAGCCAAGAGAAGGACAGCCTCAGAGTGGACACATGTTAGATAGGAGACAGGTGTGGCTCAAATTTCGGATGCTTGTATAAAGTTGACTAGAATTTTTTAGCAAACCATACATTATTTCTTTTAAAAGTGTTTCTTTTAAAATAAAATGCATAAAATCTGTTTCAGATGAAGTTGGTTCCATACACCTTCCCTCACACTCGCATTAAGCTTAAGAGAGACATGACAGACAACAGCGTCTCAGGTAAAGCACAAATGTATAAACAGCATGTATTGTTAGATTGGTTTTATCAGTTGCATGTTTTTGTTATTACAATCTCTTTCTTACATCAGGTAACGGACTTGGACTCCGTGTGGTGGGCGGTAAGGAGATTCCAGGCAGTCGAGGAGAGATTGGAACCTACATTGCAAAGGTTATTCCAGGAGGCATGGCTGAACAAACAGGGAAAATTGTTGAGGGTAAGTCTGTATATGTGTAAAAAGAGCCTTAAGGCCTGAGCAGGCCAACGTCAAGGGCAACTATAAAGCTTTTCAACCGATAGTACAGGATTAGAATCCAGTATTTACAAGTGCATACAGGCAAATTCTGAACAGTCAAGCACCCCCTCCAATAAAGAGATCAATGGTATTTAACTGTTTAACATTTTTCATTTGTACCATGCAAACTTCAGTACATTTGCTAGTACTGTATATATTTTTAAAACACGTTATCTTTAAATGGCAATGATATAAACCAACATTTTAGCACTTCGCAGGTGTAGAACTGACCCCTATTGCAAGATTGTATTTTCTCACTGAAACAAATACAATTTCAGTTATATTTAGAGTTTTGTGGTTTTTATTCACTCATAACGTGAAGAAAAATTAGTTGTAAACCCTGAGCAGCTCATTCTCCTTCCAGCCTGTCCTTTAAATGAAGATACAAACATCCATTACAAAGATGAGTAATGAATAATATTCTGTTCTTTAAGGAATACCTTTGCCTCTAGGATACTATTGCATATCTGACGATACAATGCTGTAGGATAATAGAGCTCCTACATCATCTTGAGTTTTAACAACAGATAAGCTAAGTTATTACACATTTGTTGGATATATCTAAAAGGTCAATCAATGTTATGATTCTCATGTGATGCAAAGTGTTTTACACCATTTGTCCAAAAGTCTGCCCTAACCCTTAAATCCCTCAATCACTATATTAAGAAGGGACTATATAGTGTAGTTCATAGTAAACTCAGCTAACTGAGAGTTGGGTCAGATGATCAGTACTTTTAGCTCATTGTTGGTTATTTAACTCTGCCTCCATGCACGGTTCTTGCGCGGCTACATCAAATTCCATTATGCTTTGCCAGGAGAGCTCTCCCGGCAAAGTATTCTGGGATATATCTGCTTATCTAGTGACCATGGATGATAACTACATTTCAAGATGCATTTTTGGAAAATGTATACACTGTATAGATTTAGATGCATTTAACCTAAAGCCTCTGTATTATGTTAAATAGAATTAAGTTTTCACACCTACTGATTTTTTATGGGTTTTTCCGATTATTTATTACAAAATTTTTTTCCTTAGATGTTTCATTATATGTGTGTTTACAATTCAAACACTAAATATATATCACACAAATGTAACTGCTACCTTTCTTAAATATGAGTGGAAATCTGTACCTGTAGTACAGTAGAGGGAAATTATTTAATTTCAGAAGCTTTAAAAAAAATACCATCGAACTGGTAAACATGGTCCAATTGACTGTATCGTGATATTTGGCTGGACTTCACAGATTCAGGTTGACATGCATTTTTTTGAGGGACATTGCATCTAAAAATCCCATATGATTAAATCTGTCCCAGCCTCTGTTGAAGCAGTTATTGTATCCATGTTTTTTGCTGGGCTTGTCTAATTCCCAGGTATGTCTCATTAAAATGTGGAAGACTTCTCCCCCACATTAGTGCGCTGTGTGAGTCATTAGACTGAATTCAGCTTTACAAATATCCTGACAGCACTGAAAAATGCTCAGATTGAACCCTGGAGATGCCTATTTATTTGTTCTTTAATTCACCTGAAATTACAATCACTGATGTGCTGAGCCCTATAAACCATCATGATCACTTATGGACCATTAAATATAGCAGTGGTTATGTGGCCTATAATTTACTGGAAAAAATGTGGCTTATTATAAAGATGGAAAAAGTGAGTATTGCCAGATTTAAAATATTTAAGGAAAAAAAAACTATTATAGCACTACTTTTTATCAAAATAGAACATGTCTCTTAGATGCCAGTCTGATGAAATCTGAAAGCATTTGTCTGTAGTTGTAGAATATTCAAAACACCACCAAAGATAACACAAAGGATACATTTTGATCTAAAGTTTGACTATGTTTCTTTGAATTTGTGTAACAGGTCATTACTGCCATTTGTATAGTCATGCAATAGCTTATTACACGAATAATGTGTATGAGCAGAATTAGTTTCATTTAGGTTTTAAGGGGGGGTTGTCTTTTATTTTATTTTATATTCACCTCTTTCATTATTGTAGCTTTAGATAGAGCCAAAGGTGGGTACAAAGAACCAGAAGCAGGGGGATAAGATTAACTGCATTTAACAATAAAATAAATAGGACTTATGTTGACACAATAGAAAAAGGACACATAACAAACATGAGAGAAACAGGCAGAGGGAAGGGACAATCATGTGGTAAACAAAGTGACCCAGTGAGGTTAAACTGTCATAAACGGGACAGATAGACCCAGTATTCAAGGTGAGACAGTCAATAAGAAAGTTCAAAACATTTTGGTTAAAAACGAAAAAACTGAAACAGAACTGAATCGGGCTGCTAAATTCTGGTTTAGGGAGAAACACAGGTAAGTTAAAACGATCATCTGAACAGGAGATGATTATCACAGTGAGTCACTTACCTGGTTTCACAGTTCAGTCCATGCCGATGCGCTGCCAGCGAGATGCGGCCCTGAGCCGTCCAGAGCATCCCTGATGCAGCAACCCCAGTGTGCAAGCAGGACTCTGATCCAGGACAGAGATTAAGATTCGGCTTGAGTAGTTCTGGAATCCAGGAGTCCACAGTCCAGTCCGGGATCCACACACTAACGAACAGATCCGGGTTCAAGGAATCTATCAGAGCGGGAGGGCAGGTTCAGAGTCCCCTGTGTTGAGCATCCAGCTCAGACTGAAACACACAGACAGGCAGAATCCAGCAGCAGTCCAATTGTGGTTCAGGTGAACAGATCATGCAGGGACAGACGGGTCCAGTGGGTGAGAGGGAATGGAATCAGGAAAACAAAATCACTAGGGAAACGCTGAAACGCTCTCACCACTGGTTACGGAATAACTCAACTGAGGACACTGGCTTGAGAATAAACTCCTCACTGGAACAGGGACATGAACCTTGGAAATAAACCTAAAAACAAAACTGACAGACAGGACACTAACAGAAGGCAAAAAGGGAACAAACAATGATCTGGCCTCGATTGCTGGAACTGGGCCCAATATAAGGAAGAACGGCATGTGGATGAGATGAGTGACAATTAGGAGCCAGACAGAGTTAAGCAGGTGAAAGGTATGAATAATTAAGGTGAGCTATCAGGGCAGATCATTACATAAACACTGAGACAGGGCTGGAAAATGAAACACTAACAAGTGGAGCTAACCAGAGGTAATTTGGAGCAGTTGAGGCAGAAGACAGGGCAGTTGAACAAGAAAGGATTATAAAGAAAAGAAGTTTAACTTAAAGACACAGAAAGTCCTCTCCAATGGGAAATGAGTTAGCAACAGCACTACATACACTTCATTCAAATTCATAAAGAGGAGAAATTATTTATAAACTAACACAAGAACAAGTATTATTATGGCTAGACTGAAACGATCACAGAAAAATAACAAGAAAATACTTAAAATATAGATTTTAAAGAAAACCAAAGCACAAAAGCTTAATGTACAGTACTGAATAAAAACAATGTTTTTTTTCTACTAAATTAACTAAACTAATGCAGAACTTTTATGTAAAACAAACAAATTCAAGTATCAACTTTCTATTACCTTGCTTTTTCTTGGGTCACAGTGAAACTGAACATTCTATAGCCAAAAAACATTTCTGTATAGTTTGCACACACAAAAAAAACTCAACAAAGCTTAAATGTAAACTGAGAAACACACTAATTTCTTTCACATTTCTTGATTCTCTTGTAGGAATGCAGGTGTTGGAGTGGAATGGAGTTCCTTTAACTGGGAAGACCTATGAAGAAGTGCAGTGCATTATGGCCAAGCCCTGTGCTGAGGCAGAGCTCTGTGTGAGACTGTGAGTAACATCTAGCAGTGCCTCATTTGTACTCATATATTGTAGCAGTAAGGCGACATTGTACCTTTGATCACGATCTCTCCCCCTCGTCATTTTATTTCTCACCCCTTGACCTGTCGGTGTCATGTGAGTTATAAACTAAGGTCCACCAATTGTAATATCGTATTTTTCTCTTGGATTCCAAGCAGTGACCTTAATATGCTGTCTGACCCGGAGCATCCTCAGGCTCTAGAGGACCATGTCAAAATTAGGGCTGGTATGCATAAAGATTTATGGATACTCTATATCTGCATGTATGTCTAGTCTAAACTAAAGAATACTACACAACTTAGGTTATGTGGAATAATTTTCTCAGCAGGTGGCCAGCGATCCCCCGGCGTGGATCCTAAACAGTTAGCTGCTGAGCTCCAAAAGGTGTCCCAGCAGCAAACTCCTGACATAGCAGGAACAGGGTCTGGGAGCTTGGGGATTCTCTCTGCATTGGAACGTTCAGCCCTCCTTCACTCAGGCCCTGGGTCAGCAGCCTCCAGTGGAGTCCCAAGCCCTGGCCAGCCAGCATCTCCTGCCATCAACAAGAAACAGCGCTACAAGGTAACTCACATCTTTAAAAGACTGCTCAAAGCGGCAATACAATCTGATTTATTTTTGTCAGTCATCCTGAGAAAATGCAAAAAAGGCCCTAAATCCACATTACCATGTATTTGTTCGCTAAATTATTACTTAATTTTTCTTTCATTTCAAATAAATGTTTGAAATCATCAAATAAAATATTCATATCAGACAAATAGATAAAAAAACGAGTTGTGCTACCTTTGATGATATTAACTGCCATCTGGTGTTTGCAATGACTGTCTTTCACATTTTTCAAAAATGTTTAATCAAACAGTATTAGAAAGCTTTTCACCGTAAGTTTATAGTCACATTACAGCAACTGAGACTCTAAAGACGCCACTTTAAAACCTTCTTTTTGTTTTTCTGAAGCCATTCAGTGATGGAATTCTCGATATGTCTTTGACAATAAAATATTAATCTCTTTAATTTATGTGTCTAACTGCAAGTAAATCTGGGGTTAGTAAAGTTTTTCAGATCTAAATCCCATTTGCCTCCTGCATGACAGGTATACTTTGACTTAAGGCCATGAATCGATAGCTGTGTATTCTCCTTCAGGATGTTTTGTTCAAGAGCGGATTGTGTTGTTCTGAAAATGAAGGCAAGCTGTTCAGATCCTACTATATAGCCTTTTGTAGAGAGTCAAGTTTTTTTGAATGTGTATTTTTGTTTAAATAATAATGTTATTAACCTTTGCCTCCCTGTTTTTTCTGGGGTTTTTAGACAGGAGAGCTGATGAAAATACCTCATCCCATCACTGGAGAAATTCAGGTAGTAAACATATCTTGAAAACAAATTATCATTAATATTTGTATTTTACTTTTCTAAGATCAAAGTAATAAAAAATGTGAAGTAGTATTATTCACACCACTTTTCCTCATTCTTTTCCCCGCAGCTCCAGATTAACTATGACAGAAATCTGGGAAACTTGATTGTACACGTCCTACAAGCCAGGAACTTGGCCCCCCGAGACAATGACGGTTATTCTGACCCTTTTGTGAAGGTCTACCTTCTACCAGGGAGAGGGTGAGCACTGAAAGGGCTTCAGTTTTAACTGAGGTCTTGTCTGTGTTTTCCTTTTTGATTTCAAGTCTGTCTTATTTTTTTCTCCCCCAGTATTTTCTGACTTTGTAAGTGCTCGGTTAACACTGACTAACCCCTTGAGCTTGTTTGGGAAAAGGACATGAGGACATGAGGCAGTCGTTTTCACTTTGTTATTGACTCATTTGGATTTTACATATTCAAAGTTATCCAAAATATTTTCTTTATGTATAGGCTGGAATTCGACACACTTTCTACATATGTAGAGTGCTTTATATCAACATTTGGATCCCATTAACTTTTTAAAATGGTCTCGTTAGAGCAAAAAGTTAATTAATATAATGCAAATTCAACACGTTAGCGCAAGGCACTTTACAGAGACAATCCAATCAAGTCACACAATCCGATTGGTTAAAAGTTTTCTATAAAAAAATAGCCAGCAGATTGCATCGAATCATTGACTTTGCAGGATTTGCGACCTCCTGGATGAGCTTGCACTGACAGTAGACATGTTCTTGCTTTGTGTCATTGGCTTTACAGCCGTACCTCACTCTTAGTCTGAATGCAGTGACAGTTGAAAACAAAAACCCCCTTTTAACAATAAGAAGCCTCTTGCAGAACTTGGATTAATGCAATTGGCGTTTGAAAGAGACAGAAGCAAACATACAAGGGGAGCATTAATTAGAAGCACTTATCCATGGTAAACTAGCTCCCTAGATGGATCAGTCTAGGAAAATAACAGTTAAGCAGACAAGCTTTGAGACAGTTTTCTTGTCAAAAAAGGTGAAAGACAGCCCATAGGGTCAGAGACAGTAAAAGCTGAGCCTGAGTGGATTGGTTTCTCAGCATAACCCCAAGACAAGATATATACTTTTTTTTTTTTTTTTGCAATATCAATGAACAAAGAAAACTCCAAAGTTTTTCATGCCTCCTATACGAATTGACTAATAAACAACTAATAATCAACTTCACTTAGATTATTGTCCCTAGCGCTGATCCCTGTTTATCAAGCTCCAGTCACCCTGGAGCTTCAGGAAGACTAATTATCAACATAAACAAAATGAAATCTATCAGACAAATAGAATTTTAACCTGCTTGGCACTGTCCCCTTTATTTCTATCAACAATTACAGCTTATCTTAACTTGTGATTGACTGTATCAAATGTAGCTCTGAGCTCTAACACAAGTACAGATACAAGTTCACTATAGAAGGCGGTGAGAATATCGTTAGTAACTTTTACCAGAGCTGTCTCATTGCTGTGATGAGGTTTAAAACCTTAATGAAACTTTTCAAAAATGTCATTTTGGAGTAATTCCTGAACTGATTAGCACTATTCTCAAAAATTTTAGATAAGAGAGTATATTTTTAGAGTATTAGAAATAGGTCTATAACTCAGCTCAAGTAATTTGGCTAGATAGAAGGTTTATTAAAAAAGCTTTATTTACAGCTACCCTAAAGGTCTCTGGTATGAATCCCTGTATTGGGAATTGCTTCTCTGTAGCACTTTGAGATTTCTTTGAAATGTAAGGTGCGTTACAAATAAAATCTATTATTATTATTATTATTATTCATATCTAAATATAGGCGGAAATCAGAGGAAATACTTCCTTAAATAAGTTGGTTGGTTGGAGCGACCAAATCGGGTTTGGTTCCCCCATCTCCAGCTGTCTCCCTCCCCCCGTCCGCCGGAGTTGCTGGACCAGCCACGATGCTCACAGCTCAGTTCTGCTGCACTGTAGTCGACCAAACTCCTAGATGATTTTGAAATTCCCTCCAGACATTTTTTTAGGTATCGGGAAAAAGAGGACATCTGGTCAGCCTAAATCACAGAAACAGTAGCAACTTCATTTGTTTCACAATTAGCAGAGTTAACTGATAAATCAAACTCTTACCAAATCCGGTCAGGAGAGGACATAACCATCGTCCCATCCACAAAGGCAAAAACTGCGTCCATATGCAAATTTTTCAAAAATAAATAGAGGATTTCCCAGCTAAAACCGGTGTAGCCATGTTTGTTTTGCTTCAGCTTTCCGCCTCTAGTAGATGAGGTGACATCATATACTCCCCTGCATTTCATTGATCCGAAGCGTTTCCGTATCAAGGTCAAACATATCCCTTGGCAAGAAGTATTTTCGGGGGTTTGTGAATTCACAAATTTTGCTTCAAATCATCTTGTCTGCAAGGTAAACCTGGAGTTGCCATGGATGTCCAAGTTGAGCTGGATAGTAGTAATTTCTGAGTATCCACAAAATGCATCTGGCATATAATGCTTCAATTGTTTGCTAGACTGTATCCATGTAGCATGGATGCTTGTCATCACATCTGCAGAATAGCTTTACAAAACCATGCAACAATGCAAACATTACTCTCTCGCACATACCCATAATAACATCCAATGGCTCTTAATTTAACATGAAAATATCGATTGAGGGCTGCTGAAAACAAAAGCATGGTACAAATTTTTTAGATATTCAGTTGGAAAAAAAATAAACATAAGCATTTAATTACCTTGATTTTCCCATTAAGCACTACTTTGGTCTGTCATATATAAACTTTGTTAAATTATAGAGTAATTTGTGTCGGTTACATGAAGTGTGAAAACATTCAAAGGTCATGAAACTCTCTTCCTAATTTATGTAGCTGGTTCTTATTTTTTCAGAGCTCCTCCACTAATATATACTGCACTCTCTTCCAAAGAACATGTGGAGAACAAGAAAGGATCGATAAGAGCTTTAGTTGCTCTGTAATGATGTCTGTTTTTAGATAATGACCCCATCAGGTCTATATAAGATTACTTACTCTCATTCTGCAAGCAGTGTGAGAGAAAGGAAAGCTCATGTAGAATATTTTTACTCCTCTGCCTCTTGGGTTTGAGGAACAATTTAAAATCCATTTGTCTGATATAAACTGAACTGAACATTGCCAGGGTATCTGCACAGCAGTTTAGATTTAACTGCAGGATTTTGTAGGTCTTACCTAATGTATCATTTGGACAAAAACAAGTGACGTACAATGCAGAAAATATTGATTGCCTCATCTCTCTATCCTTTACTGCTTTTTATTTGTGCACTCTGGGCTTCTCTGACAGTTTTTTCATATTTTTTTGCCTTTCTTGTTTGTGATATCCGCCCTCCTCATCCTCTTCTGGACTCCCTCAGCCAAGTCATGGTTGTCCAGAATGCAAGGTAGTGTGGTGCTGATTGTTTCGTTTCAGTTGATGTGTTTTTTTTTTATTTTGGGAATGTATCCTAGTGGTTTTCCATCCTTCTGTTGTGTCCTTTGTTTTTTGTCCAAATATAGTTTTTATTTAATTCTATGTGACAACACTCACATCATTGCTTTCTCTCTCTTTTATATGCTTACAACTTTCAAACCGATAAATTCTTATGTTTAACATTTTTTATTCCATGAAAGCATCTCAATCAACAGCAACTTTCAAAATACAACTTTTTGTTTTTACAATCATGCTGAGTATTGACCATTTTGCAAACATTTGCAAATGCAATCCATGATCTGAATATGTTGGTTCCAGTATGTTTGCCTGGGGACCAACATGAGAAACATTTTCGTTTTTATCAAATCTGACTACTTTTGTTCCTGTATATCATGAATCATCAGTGCTGATAACAGGAGAAGGATCAAGTATGCTCAGAAGACCACAAACCCAGAATGGAACCAGACTGTAATTTATAAGAACATCCACTTGGAACAGGTAGGCCTACTCAGCATATTCACACATATATGTTGTGTTTGAATCCATCTGCTGTGTCCTCAGTAGGCCAGATTCATTGCCGATTACATCATAGAGAGGAGCCATGGCCTCTTTGGATTAAAAAAAATCCTACTTATCGGGACCACAAATACAGCCTTGTTGGTTGGAAAGATAGGTCAGCAGTATCCACTGTAGCCTAGGGTGTCACCTTATTCATAGTGAGTCCAAGCAAGCCAGCTGCTCTGTGCTCAGAGGAAAAAGGGAAATGGCGCTGAGCAGTGGTGAATATTGTAGGTGCAGTTTATTATAACACATTAACTCATTGAAAATATTTTTTAAATTGTTAGTGAGTCAGATATGCCCGGCGTAATTTTTGGTTTACTGAATGGTTTTATCTGTCCCTGTGCAAATGGGTTTGGTTGACATTTAAGCACAGGTTCCAATATCTCTGCTGTGTGGGGATTTTAAATCTGATATCCACAACAATGGTACTGCTGCTGCTGAAGCTTCTCAGAAATGAAATTTGCATACAGAACAGTTGTGAAACAGTCCATTCTTTACCTGCTTTGTGAGTCAACTGTAATGCTTGCAAGGCGTCAGAGCTTACGCTGAGTAAGGGGCGTTGACAGCTGAAGAAGGCTCCTTATTTTCATGGCTGTTGAAGGACCAAGTTCATGTAGATTCGGGTCCTTCTGAGGTCGCAGCTGCCGAAATCAAACACAGCCATAAACTCATAAACACCCTTAGAGACCTTGCCATAGGACGTTGTGCTTTAGCCCCCTTTGAAATTGCAATGTTTCAGCCTTTTATGAATTTAGGAAGGATTCAGTACTTTTGGCTCTGCCTCAAGGCTGTTATCAGAACCCCAATGAAACCTCTTTTTCACACTTCTAGATCAAGTAGAAATCTTATAGCTCCTATATGGTCCAGAGCCTGGTGGTGATCATAATTTATCATCATCCATGTTTGCAAATAAATGTTCATTCGAACGCATAAGATATAACTTATTCTTTCCTTGCTGATAAAATACACTTGGGTCTAATTTGTAATACCTGACATTATTTACAAATTTTGTTGTTTTTTTTAAGATAAAGAAACAGATTATTTCCTGACACTTATTTACAGAGATAGAATATCTCATTCTCTGACCATCTGTACTCTTTCCTTCTCCTTGTTTAGTTGAAGAAAAAGACATTGGAGGTAACAGTGTGGGACTATGACAGATCCTCCTCCAATGATTTTCTCGGAGAAGTAAGTAGTGTTGGAATCTTATTTACCTTTTAACTTCAATCTCAAACAAAAGGTTATCTTCATTTCATATTTATCTTAATGCTTATATATGCTGTATTACCTCTAGATTATGATTTCATCAATACTCACCAAAACCGTTATTCAAAGTCTGTAAGCAATGTTGTTATTTTATTTTCCTGCATTATGATTTTTTTCTTTTCTTTTTAACAGTCATGTCAATATTTGATACTGTGGCAATTAAAAATCTATCTAAATATGTATTTGTACAATGCAGAATCGAGGCTATTAAAAGATGTTAGCTAGGTTTTTTTGTTTGGCTTTCTGCAGTTCTTTTTCTTTACCCATTCAATGCTTAATCCTTGTATTTTTTTCTGTTTTTCTTCTTTTAACCAAACTTTAGTTTTTGCCTTTTTCCTTTACTTTTATGTGAAATGTGTTAATTAACTTGAGTTACCGCTGTTAACACATGTACTGTGGATTTCACTCTAATACATACAGAAATACATACAAATACAAAAATATATCTCCAGTGTTCATTTTATCAACTATAAGCACTCCTTAAATCTGACTATCTGTAAGAAAGCCGTAGGAGGTTGTGCTTGCAGCACCCTATTCTGGACACACCATCCCCACAATTAAACATTTTAAGAGCAGCATGATATTTCTGTTTGTGATGGAAGAAGTTGGTAAGATAAGTATGCTGTATATTAACGCACATATCTAGCAGAAAATACCTTATAACACTAGCAGCTGTACTCGGGCAAATTGCAGTTTTAGAGGCCTTACTGACTATAAACAGATATCACAACTTTATAATTTTTGTGTTTTCTGAAAGCCATGGGACAGTTTGCCTTAACTTTACAATGATAAACCAGTTTAAGCTTGAGTTTGAAATCACAATCTGGCAAATTCGGAAAAGCTTTAAATGGTATGCACATTTTAATGCAGTAAGGACTGCATTGCAGCATTTTTTCAGCATCTATTTTAATAATTGTGCTTATTCTTTTAACTGTAGCAATGTGTATTTCAGGTTCTCATTGACTTGTCAAACACAGCTCAGCTGGACAACACTCCCCGCTGGCTACCCTTGAAAGAACAAAGTGAAAGTATTGAACACAGCAGAGCTCACCATGCTGCGCAAGCTCCACCAGGGTCTGGGTCAGGACAAGGTCATGGTCAGGGACTTTGCACAGGCCAGAGTCATATGTCAGGGTCTGGACAGGGTCAAGTACCAGGACAGGGAGATTTGAGTCAGGATTCACCTAAAAATTCTGTGATTAAGAGCAGAAGCCATGGAATCTTCCCTGATCCAGCAAAAGGTAAGCTATATAAATTACATACATACATTTTTAAATATCATTGGTATTTGTTCAAAACGTGGCACAACCTAAATATTATTGCTAATGGTATAAAGCTTCATTTAGCCGTTTTTTGATGTTTGCAAGCAGACCAACCCAAGAACAATTCTCTTCCTCTAGACACACAAATGTTACCTTTGGAAAAGTCCCACAGCAGCCCAGGTAGCTCCAAGTCTTCATCTGATGGCCAACTGCGGTCTCATGGCCCTTCTCGAAGTCAAAGCAAGAGTAGTGTCACTCAGGCCCACCTTGAGGATGCTGGGATAGCCATTGCTGCCGCAGAGGCTGCCGTGCAGCAGTCCCGCCTGCAACCAAGTAAATCCCTTCCCTACCGTTAACACAAGTCCCATGACATGCCTCCTTTTTACCTATGCATGCAACTTTTGTTGGGACTGTTTTAATTGAACCTTAATTGCTCTGCATTAACCACCCTTATATTTACCTTTGGACTCTGCTTGGGTCACGTTTTCTCTGTTTATAAATTGTTTTGTGGTGATAGATGATAGTTTCTCTATAAGAGTAAAATTTGTTTATTTTATCAAAAGAAACTTAAAAATAATCAAAGCTAGGAGTCGTGTAAAGTAAAAAAAAAAAAAAGCATGTGCAATAGGCAGTCAGTTAGTAAATGGAAAGAGAGAACATCTTATATTTTAATTAAATTATTTTCTTTAGAAAAAGGTTTAAAAATCTTTGACATGTTTGCAGAGATATTGTCACAAGTCAAGTATGGAACAAATGACAAATAATTTGAATGGAAACATAGGCCTCTATTTATCCCCAATAATAACTCCCCTAATCTCTGAAGAACTGTGCATGTGTCAATCCCAAGATTATGGTTTCTCTTCAGAGCCCAAGTGTGGTCGATAACCAACCTGAATGTAGAAACCAAACTGGGATTGCTTTCCCATACATCTTGATTTAAATATACCATAATTTACCATTAAATCCTTATCTCAATTAGATGTAATAAATATAATGTAAACTAAAGATCTTTTAAAAGATGAGTCATTTTTTTAAGCTTATTGAGCATGCAGTTCAACATTCCCTTGCAACCCTATTACAGTGCTAAGTACTTTGTGGTATCACAGTACAGCTCTGTATGTGCATGTCTGACATGAATGAACCCCAGAAAAAAAAGAAACGCACAGGCACGAATGAAACATCCTTTTCTGACCCCATCTGGTCCCATCATATCCCCACCACTTTAAACAAATGGGACACAAATTGGAGACTACACAAGTTATACCAAGAAACACCAGGAAGGTTTCAAAAGCCATCTGGAGTCTCTCTCTACGCTCATCGACCAGTGAGACTAAAGCTTTCGGCTAACCCATCAGAGCATCTAAGCTATCAAGGGAAGGTGAGGCAACATGGGAAAAATATAATGTCTAAACACACTGATAAACAGGACCAATCCAAAAGTAAAGCTGTTAAAGTAAAAACTAAAATACAGTGATAAAAGTAAATTAAGGGGATAATGTAGTAAACTACTACAAGTATTTTATGCTGCCGTTAAAAAATTATTTCTAACACTGGATTCATATTTATTGTGTTTTCTTATTGTTTAAAATCATATATCTGTGTTCAAAATAACAGCAATCCAACATCAGTTAATAATAATTCTATTTTTTAAAAGAAAACGTGTTTCTATGTTGAAAAACATACCATAATGGCTGTAGTATAAAAACACAAAAGGCTTCACAAACACAACATGAATACTGCTGATCCTAATTAAAAAAACAAAAAAAAAACGCACTTACAATGAAAGTAGAGGCAGCAGACCCAGGGAAGAACCCAGACATCCCTCTCCCCAGCAACTTCTGGTAGAGCACATGTCCGCCTCAGGTCACAATGGACATTTACTCCACTGAAGTGTAAGTTAGACTTCCCTGTTGTCTTCTCTCAGTGGAACTTTAATTTTAGCTGCTTCCAGAGGAAAATATTCAGGAGGCACCTAGATTAGAAATCCAAACCAGCTCAAGTGGCTCTAGTTAAATTCCTATTTGGACATGAAACAAGTTCTTCTCTGGATGTTGGAAATGCCCGCTATGTCCAAAGTAGAGACAAGCCAACTTGAGTGGAAACTCATTTCAACTGTCAAGAGTCAAAATGTATTAAATGCTCAATCATAATTACTCATGAACAAGGCTTGAATATAATTTACCACCTCTGCTTGTGTATTATGAAATTTAGGCAGGATCGGGATGAATCGGCAATAAAGATGAACACACAAACTGTTTCTGCTAGAATTAAAATGTGTC
>NW_015151299.1:107123-125745 GCF_000732505.1 Cyprinodon variegatus | reverse complement strand
GCTTCGATACAAATTTATATAAAAAGAGTGTTTCATTTGTGATACAAAACTTGTATGATTGTCAAAGAACATAAAATATAAAACCCATATATATCAGCTTGAGAGAGGGGCTCACCCCCTTCTCAAGGATGGGACAATTCAGTTTTCTACAGTTTTGACCCATGGCCACAGTTTCAGTATACCTAAATCTCATCCTAGCTGCTTCCCACTTCGGTGCATACAGCTCCAGCACTTGCTTAAGTACATGTTTTGAAGCAGGCGCCAGAACCAGATGCAGTGTAATACAGTAAAGATACCGTAAGATCCAAAGATGAGATTGGAACTTTCCTTAAAAAAAACGAAAACAAAACTCAATTTTCCCCACAACTATACCTTGGGATCCTTTCCATATAAACAGTAAGCAGGATTAGGAGGAGGGGGGCAGCCCGGGGGAAGTCTAGGAATAGATCAAACTTTTTTTTTTATCATGAAAGGCACCAATGTCCTTCAGGCTGCAGATTATTCAGATTTAAGGTGTGACATTTTCCTAAGTATATGGGAGAAACTGCTGATTGAGCCTTTGCAGTATGGTACCAAGTGGCTGAAGTTTAAAAACTCTGCCCCACTTCTTAACTGGCAGCACACCAGGTCTGGTGATGATTGTAAAATTGATCATCAACCAGGCACTCTAAGCTGCAGGTTGGTTCAAAAGCACAAACAACAGGCAGAACTTTTCCTCTTGAAACCTCGATGTTCAAAGAGGTGACACGACTCTGACTCACCAGGTAAAAAGAGAACAGCAAAGGACTGACAAAGACCAGGCCTTCTCTGGTTCTGAACCCAAAACCTGTGTGGATTGAGAAAGCTTCCTGGAGAGGTGGCGAAATGTCTTCAGATCTTGGAAACCAAGTGCAGTGGATATTTTTTTAATTTTTACGGAATGACTATGACCTGGATGACTGGGAACCTTCATCAGCTGTGTGGAGTCCAACTATATCTATAGTAGTTGATAACACTCATCCTTAATTTCAAAAGCTTGCTTCTTTCGCACCAGTCAAGTGACATCTGTCATGGGACAAACCTATCAGGGGCCAAAGTTAACTCCCTGGTTCTTAGGGGAGCTTAGAAGTTGCACAATCAAAAGTCAATAGCTTTCACACTTTACATGGAAAATGTTTAAACTTGTAATGAGACAGTTAGGATGGTGGTCTGTTGAGTTTGGTTATGGTTATTTTTCAGTATACACACAAGGGGCCATGGAGCCTGAGGCAGACATTTCTGCTCATGTCGATTCCTTGAGGAGTTTCTCTGATCTCTCTGTGCAAAGACTCAAATCAAAACTACTTCTTTACAATTCACTACCAAGTCTAGGAGTAATGTTTCAACCTCCACTTCCATCTGTGACCTTCCTACCTGTTTCAGTCCAATGCTCTGATCTAGTGGCATCCTCTGTTCCAAGTTCCACGATCCTCAATCTGCTCTAGCTGAGAGCTGACACAGACCCAGCCATCCACCATTCATCTCTCTTTGGAGTTGATTCATCCACAAACCAAAGTTTTGCAGTTCCTTGCTTCCAGTTCCTCCCCTGGATTGTAGTGTCGCTTTATCCCTCCTCTGTGCAATTAACATTTCCACTTTTATTAGTTTTCTCTGAGTGTCTGTGCATGTGGGTCAAGAGATACCACCATAACAGAAACATTAATTTCTGTTTAGATTTGACTCCAGGACAGCTCTTGAAAATAAACAAGCACTCCTTTACCACAAACGTCTTTACTGTCAAAATATGCCTCTTAGGCTACGTTCACACTGCAGGCCTTGATGCTCAATTCTGATTTTTTTGTGAAATCTGATTTTTTTTGTGTTGCTGTTCACATTTCCAAATATATGTGACCTGTATGTGATCTCCTGTGTGAACTGCAGTCATACAACACAATTGTCCTGTATGCGCAGCAGAGGACACAATGACATCACAGGCCTGCGTGCTCTGTGTTTACGGAAGTAAACACGGATGGTAGTGCCGGAGCGCATCTAGCGATTTTCCCCAACCATAAAAACAATCTTTACAAGATGGTTAAACATAAATACTGCTCTCCACATCATCATCTGCCATGGTTGTTGTTTTTCTTGCCACTTCTTCATAGCAAGACCCAAAATAGTGACCTTTGTCGGGTATTAATGGCGTTCAGGTCAGATTAATGCGACCTGGTCGTTCACACACAGGTTGCTTATAAAAAGATCAGATTCGTATGGGATTCAGGACCACATAGCCAAGTGGCCTGGGTCGCATTGGAAAAAATCAGATCTGTGTTGTTCAGACAGCCATGAAAAGCTCAGATACAGGTCGGATATGGGCAAAAAAATCAGATTAGGGTCACTACAGGCTGCAGTGTGAACATAACCATAAAGTCCCACTGTTATTGGATTTGTAGCCAATGAAATCAGCTTTCAAACAAGGGTATGCATGGCTGATTTTAGTAAACCTAGCCTTTCTGGCAAGTCAAGGTCACCGTACAAAAATAGATAAATTTGATCTTTTTGTTTTGATTTACAAAGTATGAGCTGTCCCCTATGAACTTATATATGAAAATAAAAAGAAAATTAAGAAGCTGTTATTTTCAACACAGCTGTTTTTAAATGGGATTTGAAAAGTAAATTGTCACTTTTATACAAGACATTCATTTAAACTGCTCTTTAGTTATGAGATACTAACTTGTTAAAGATATTAAGGGTGACACTACAGGTAACACTATAGTGTTACAGGGTAGAGTTTCATATTTTTGACATACTTAAGAAAGATAAACAGATAATAAATGAAAAGATATATAATATATAGATAAGCAGAGCGACAGATAGACCTGCTGACTAACAGACAGATTAAATCTCATTGTCATACGGTCTTGTCATTCACAGGGCCAGGACACCGCCTGGGTGATGTGTCAGGGTCAGTGGTGCTCTCTGCCCCAAGCCTTGTCGGCGATGCCTATGGTGGTCTGGATGGGGATGAAGGGGAGGGCATCGGAGTCGACAGCGCTATTTTTCAAGTGCCACGAATGTAAGGTTTTTGGGCTTGCCTTTTTCAGCACTGTCTATATAAAGGGGTCATTTTAAGATTGTAACATTAACAGATGTCATTTTTGGATAAAATTGTGTGCTTTTTGTTTTTCCTACAGTGGTAAGACTATTCCTAATGGTACTGACAAAAACCAACAAACCACTCCAGAAAATGAAGGCAAGCTTCCAATTTTGTATTTTGGTTATTGGTCTCCCCCTGCAGGAGATTTTATGTACAAGCACCTTTAAAGACAACTAGGGACAATAAATGTTTTTTTTTTTACAACACATGTTCTGTTAAGTTTTCATTATTAGTGAGCAGCAACTCTCCATAATGACTTAATGCATGGCTTACAATAGTGGAAGGGGATGCCACATTATCCTGCTCATTGTCATACCTATATCTACATGTCATTAAGCTCATGTGTCAGACTAACACCCCCCACACACAAACACACACACACACACACACACACACACACACACACACACACCCACTGTATCTAGTTTCCTCTTGTAACAAAAAGCTCAGGGTCAATAAAGGCTATTATGATTACACAGATGAGAGTCAAGAAGTCATTACTAAGGTGCGTGGCTAACTCATGTCTCCAAATGTAACATATCTTGTCTTTGGAAGCCAGGCTAAGGGACTACATTTTAGTGTCACAAAAACTTAAATAATTAACCTAAAGTCAACGTAACAGTAAGAACCTACCCCAAGGTAGTGAGTAAAATATTCTGAGAGAGACCATGAAAGTATTCAAATGTGCCAATTACAAAGTTTGTGTCTGTTTCTTTCTTTGTCAGGAGGGAAAACCCAAGTAATTGGGGAAATTAAAGTTGCTCTAAAGAAGGAGGTGAAGACAGAAGGAGATCAGCTGGTGCTAGAGATTCTTCAATGCAGAAATATTACTTACAAGTTCAAAAGCCCAGACCACCTGCCAGGTTGGAAACTCTATTTATCTATGTCTACATAAGTATATATGCACTGTGTTTTGTTAAAGTTTTATTACCTTTTTCACATTTTACTTTGCTTTGCACCCACAAATGTCTGTGTATTTCATTGGGCCTTAGATTATATTTAGAAATGTTATTTTATACAATGTAAATATTTTGTGTACATAATTTTAAGGTTTTATAAGTGAATTAAAGAAGCATAGTCACATTATATGACAGATTTTTGATTCATATGGTTACTTTTTCTTTTCCTTTTTTGTGTTAAATTTATCAGTAAATGAAACTAGTATGAGCAGAGGTATAGTAATGCATATTGGCACAGGGATTAAACAAGGAAGTGATGTGGCTAAGCAAGTTAGCACCTCCCAAGAAAGTTTTGGGGAAAAAAAGAAGAAAAATACTAGAAAGAGTGAAAAAAAAACACAAAAGTATTCTAATTCCAAGAAGGACACCCAAATAGTGGTTGGAATCCATTATAGGGGAAGGATCCACCAGAAGTCAGAGTTGTTGTAGATGTGTTTATTAAATCGATATCGGTCTTCATCCAAGCCATGTTCTGCTTTTCTGTAAAGCATTTTAGGACTCTATAAAATAGCTGCTTTAATTGTGGCAAACCAGCTTGTTGATAGTTTCCCTTTACTGCTTGCAGATGGTGCACATGTCTGTTTATTTTTATTCATCGAGCCCATTGCTTTAATTCTATTTAGGTCCAAATATGACCATCAAAACACTAATGGGTTATATAGTAATAATCTTACTGTATTAACACATCTTTTTCACTGGCTTTCAGATCTGTATGTCAAACTGTATGTGGTGAACGTAGCCACTCAGAAGAGGATCATCAAGAAAAAGACAAGAGTTTGTCGACATGACAGGGAACCTTCCTTTAATGAGACCTTCAGATTTCCTCTCAACCCAACGGGACATTCAATACAGGTCAGCATGGAGAAAACTTGAATTAAAAATCTAGGCATGGGCAGAAAATTGCACATAATTACAGAATTATTGTTAACATAAGCATTGAAAATATGTAGTTTTATAGATAATAGCATTTACCCTGAAAAACTTACTGTATGTTAGTGAAAATTAAACACATAAAACTTTTTCCAAGAACACAAATTAAAAAATCCCTTTGTCTTATTGCAGTGGTTCCCAATCGCTGGTACCCCTAGTGGTCCGCGAGTGCATTGCAAGGGTTACATGTAAATGTTTTATTTCTTAGGTAGTAAAATAAATAGGACTGGGATCGGTTTTGCTTTGCGAGGAGCCAACTGAAAAGCTATGAGGTATACTGTAGGAGCTAATCAAAGCAAGCTCTGGTGTCTTGATGAAAACAAACTAAATCTGATTAAGTCAGTCTGACTATAATTTTTGTTCTATAATTTGCTTCCAATTCATCAAGTTTAAATGTGATTATAAGGGAGTTACTCAGAGGAGCTAGAGTTTTTTTAAATATAGGTTTATAATATGTTTTGATTTTGGATTTTTTTTTTTATCCTTACTAACTACCAGGCAAACAACTTGTGTTATTTTTTATATGAGATGGAAAGAATGAAACGCCTAAGAATTAAATGCTCAGATTAAAAGATTTAGTAAAAATAGTTTTTGCTTTATAATCAGTTATTGCACTTTCCACTTTTGGATGATCATCAATACTTTTGACTGAGGGGGTACTCATGGTATGAAAAAATGCCCAAAGGTGTACAAGAATAAAAAAAGTTTGGGAAACACTGACCGTTTTGTGCAAATTAGATGATAAATGAGTTTTATTTTTACTGTCCTTTCAGCTTTTTTTGGTGTCCAATGGTGGGAAGTTTGTGAAGAAGACCTTGATCGGGGAAGCCTACATCTGGCTTGACAAGGTGGACATGAGGAAGAGAGTGGTCAGCTGGCACAAACTTTTTGTCAGCTCCAACCTGACTAACCCTTGAGTGCCACACAATAAGATAAAAAAGATCAATTGGGAGATATAATTGGTAAAAGGGAAAAAAGAAAACAGAATAATTTTTATAATATTACCTAAATTCATGCATTGAGTTTATAGATCATTAGATGAAGGTAACTATGTGACAATAACATTTGCATGTCTTGTCAGTCTAACACTGCCAGTGCACGTGTTCCTATTCTTATGTCAGCTCTCAAAAGACTTTGCTTGGATGCAAACATGCAAAGACAGTTACTGACTGATATTCCACGGCAATATGGCTTAAGGACAGTTATGCTTTTGATACCATAGTTCCATTGTATGATCCATAATTATAATTTTGATATTGCACGATAGAACTTAACAAACTAGCCACAGAAAAGATTTAAAAATGACAATTAATGAAAATGTGTATAATTGTTTAGACAGTTTGCAGACATCAGTGGTGCTGATGTATTTAAAAAACACAGGAATGCATAACAGTTTTTGTATGGCTGACCTTCCAATGTATGTCAAAGCTGAGAAAAAAAACTTCAGATTTAATTTATGCAGTGAGATGAAGATTAAATGTACAGTACTTCTAAGGTTTCTGTTATTCCAAATGCAGATTACAGAGCATATCAAAGAATTGTACAGTGTGATATATATAGATATATATATATAAAACCTTAAATTTAGCATAAGAAGAATATAACTAAATACAACATAGTATAAGAGTTGTTCTCATGTCAACAAATTATATATAGGATAATATTGACAAAAGGTCTAGGTTGAGGCAGTGGGTGGTGCACTGACAATCCAGTAATCTAATGAATAAACAGTCCTTATGACTTTTAGGGATCTTTGTGAGCTAGAGGTTTGCCATATTTTCACACTGATGCACCTCTCTGCTGAACAGACCTGCAATCATGGTTCAAGTCAACATCAGCAGACAGATTATTATAACATGCATCATATTTAGGGGGAGATATATTAGCAGAATGAACAGCATTTTGCACATGCTGTGTTGAATGTAACAAATGTTACAACTTTTCAGAAGACAGACGTTTACACATCTTTGTTATTTGAGCAAATTTTTTCTTTTAGGTTTTTGTAGTTTTTCCTCTATGTAAGTCCTTTTATTTTATCACTCTGTTGCTATGGACATGTAATTCATAGAAACTTTATGTGTGCTTTACTGTCAGTGTGTTTGTTAAGCCCTTCCATCAGAGTTTTAACTGAAAATAACAAAAAAAAAAAGGTAGATAGAGTCAAATTCTCCTCTGTGTCTCTGGCCATGCTTGACTTATAAAACACTAATGTGTTGTCTCAGTGACTCCTTTTAAACACAGTGGACCAGCATATTTCACTGCCTGTGATCAAAAAATTTTCTCAGGCATGATAAAGGTTAGAGAAACTCATGGGGCCAACTCTAAATATTCATGTGTATGCAGGAGAACCATTTATGTACACATTCCTGATCATCCTTCAGTCATATTTTGCGACCATGTCAATAAAATAAAAAGAGAAGATAACATATAAAAGAAAGGGAAAAAAATAAAGATAACTACTTTTAGTATGTTTTATTATAAAACAGGGCTGATACAACTTTTAATCAACAAAAACACAAAGAGCAAGATGTCACTCAAATACTGCAGAAGATACCATAAAATGGTAACCAATTTGTTGTGCCATACAATATTCAGTTACATTTTGGTATGAAATATATTTTAATATTTATCATTTTTTCCTTTTTTTCCCCCCCAGACCAATAAGTTATTTTAAGGTAATTCTATGCAACATATGTATTCATATGCATATGTGTTAAAGTCTGTGAACATATCATTTTAAAATGTCCTGTAGAAAGTAGTTATAATTTGTACATTTGGTGAAAGAAGAATATTAAATATTTTTATTTTGTACTTATTTTAGTATATATTGATGTTAACCACTGTTAACATCTACATGGAGCTTGTGCACTTTATTACAACGCTTGTTTTCTTGTCTTATTTTAACTGTCGAGACATTCTAAGTTATATGTTTTGTCTCCATACTAAAATTGAATGAGTCACAGTGTATGCAGTTGCAGGAACTATTGTGGTGTACAATTTTTATCTATGTGGCAAAAGATTAACATTCAAACAAGTAGGGGTTCCCTTAAAGGGATGCACAATCTTCAGTGAAGTCAATTACTCCATTTTCATAGTGTACTGAACAGTCTGTATACGTGGTGCAGTAAGTAAGACCTCATCTTATTGCCCAGTCATGACTGTCAAATCATTCGTGTATCATTAGAATTGCTTCTGAATACTGTTTGTTAAGATCAATCGTTGCCTGTAATTGTGAACCCATTCATTTATTGTTGTCCTGAGGGGTGTGAATGTGCTCAAGTTGTTTGACATGTGTACATAAAGTGTTTATTTTCTACAATGACTGAATGTTTATATGTCTGAGGTTTGAGCATGTGAGTGTAAAATAAAAAAAATAAATAAATGTAATTCACAGAGCACTTGCAATTGTACAGCAATGGGTGTCTAGAGTCCTATCAGGGGAGTTGAGAGTGTTTATTTAAAACAAGTGCTGTCCACTGATGATTATTAGTGAGATTAAATCCTCTGAACTGCAGGAACAACATAAGATGGGAAAAAAATGTATATGTTTCACTTTAAGTAGTTGTCTGAAACTTTTGGTTTTGGATGTTGCATGTTTTGTTGATGGTTTGTCTGTATATTTTGCCCAAGGATTATGTTTAAAAAGAGAGAAAATATGTATAGATCTATCTGTATGCTGAGTGTAAAGAGATATGCTTGTAAATTTGTCTTGTTTTTCACTCAGTGTAAAAACAAAGCATATGATGTTATGGTTTTGTGACTGTACACGGGGTGTGTTAAGATATGCAAATTGTGCTGTAAAAAATCCTCCTGAGTCAGAAGAATAAATATTAAGAGCTATATTGCAAAATCAGATTGACAGTTTTATTTGTTCTGTTTGTTTAAGAATATATTTTATCCAAAGCGGTTCACATCAAAGTGGCAATAAGCAAGACAATTGTTTTAAAATGAACCAAAATCATTCTCATTTTTCAGCCAGAATGACAGTAACATTTCTTATTACAATTGGTCCTCTGCATCAACAAGGATGCATTTTAGTCAAGTTTTCCTCCTTTCAGATCTTGAGGTAAGGTACAGAACAACTTTGATACAGTAAGTAACCAGTGTTTAATTCCTTGTTCCTGAGCCAATCATATGAGAGTTCCTAGGGTTGTGAAAACAAAGCACAGCATTTAGTATTTAATGTTGACAAAAGAGCAACCATTGTATGGAATATACACTGCCTGGCCAAAAAAAAAAGTCGCCATCCAAAAAAAAGGTCACTCACTCTAATACTTTGTTTGACCGCCTTTAGCTTTGATTACGGCACGCATTCGCTGTGGCATTGTTTCGAGACGCTTCTGCAATATCAAAAGATTTATTTCCATCCAGTGCTGCATTAATTTTTCACCAAGATCTTGCATTGATGATGGTAGAGTCTGATCGCTGCGCAAAGCCCTCTCTAGCACATCCCAAAGATTCTCAATGGGGTTGAGGTTTGGACTCTGTGGTGGCCAATCCTCAACCCCATTGAGAATCTTTGGGATGTGCTANCACTGTATCTAGTTTCCTCTTGTAACAAAAAGCTCAGGGTCAATAAAGGCTATTATGATTACACAGATGAGAGTCAAGAAGTCATTACTAAGGTGCGTGGCTAACTCATGTCTCCAAATGTAACATATCTTGTCTTTGGAAGCCAGGCTAAGGGACTACATTTTAGTGTCACAAAAACTTAAATAATTAACCTAAAGTCAACGTAACAGTAAGAACCTACCCCAAGGTAGTGAGTAAAATATTCTGAGAGAGACCATGAAAGTATTCAAATGTGCCAATTACAAAGTTTGTGTCTGTTTCTTTCTTTGTCAGGAGGGAAAACCCAAGTAATTGGGGAAATTAAAGTTGCTCTAAAGAAGGAGGTGAAGACAGAAGGAGATCAGCTGGTGCTAGAGATTCTTCAATGCAGAAATATTACTTACAAGTTCAAAAGCCCAGACCACCTGCCAGGTTGGAAACTCTATTTATCTATGTCTACATAAGTATATATGCACTGTGTTTTGTTAAAGTTTTATTACCTTTTTCACATTTTACTTTGCTTTGCACCCACAAATGTCTGTGTATTTCATTGGGCCTTAGATTATATTTAGAAATGTTATTTTATACAATGTAAATATTTTGTGTACATAATTTTAAGGTTTTATAAGTGAATTAAAGAAGCATAGTCACATTATATGACAGATTTTTGATTCATATGGTTACTTTTTCTTTTCCTTTTTTGTGTTAAATTTATCAGTAAATGAAACTAGTATGAGCAGAGGTATAGTAATGCATATTGGCACAGGGATTAAACAAGGAAGTGATGTGGCTAAGCAAGTTAGCACCTCCCAAGAAAGTTTTGGGGAAAAAAAGAAGAAAAATACTAGAAAGAGTGAAAAAAAAACACAAAAGTATTCTAATTCCAAGAAGGACACCCAAATAGTGGTTGGAATCCATTATAGGGGAAGGATCCACCAGAAGTCAGAGTTGTTGTAGATGTGTTTATTAAATCGATATCGGTCTTCATCCAAGCCATGTTCTGCTTTTCTGTAAAGCATTTTAGGACTCTATAAAATAGCTGCTTTAATTGTTGCAAACCAGCTTGTTGATAGTTTCCCCGTACTGTTTGCAGATGGTGAACACGTCTGTTTATTTTTATTCATCGAGCCCAGTGCTTGAATTCTATTTAGGCCCAAATAGGACCATCAAAACACTAATGGGTTACATAATAATAATCTCACTGTATTAACACATCTTTTTAACTGGCTTCCAGATCTGTATGTCAAACTGTATGTGGTGAACGTAGCCACTCAGAAGAGGATCATCAAGAAAAAGACAAGAGTTTGTCGACATGACAGGGAACCTTCCTTTAATGAGACCTTCAGATTTCCTCTCAACCCAACGGGACATTCAATACAGGTCAGCATGGAGAAAACTTGAATTAAAAATCTAGGCATGGGCAGAAAATTGCACATAATTACAGAATTATTGTTAACATAAGCATTGAAAATACGTAGTTTTATAGATAATAGCATTTACCCTGAAAAACTTACTGTATGTTAGTGAAAATTAAACACATAAAACTTTTTCCAAGAACACAAATTAAAAAATCCCTTTGTCTTATTGCAGTGGTTCCCAATCGCTGGTACCCCTACTGGTCCGCGAGTGCATTGCAAGGGTTACATGTAAATGTTTTATTTCTTAGGTAGTAAAATAAATAGGACTGGGATCAGTTTTGCTTTGCGAGGAGCCAACTGAAAAGCTATGAGGTATACTGTAGGAGCTAATCAAAGCAAGCTCTGGTGTCTTGATGAAAACAAACTAAATCTGATTAAGTCAGTCTGACTATAATTTTTGTTCTATAATTTGCTTCCAATTCATCAAGTTTAAATGTGATTATAAGGGAGTTACTCAGAGGAGCTAGAGTTTTTTTAAATATAGGTTTATAATATGTTTTGATTTTGGATTTTTTTTTTTATCCTTACTAACTACCAGGCAAACAACTTGTGTTATTTTTTATATGAGATGGAAAGAATGAAACGCCTAAGAATTAAATGCTCAGATTAAAAGATTTAGTAAAAATAGTTTTTGCTTTATAATCAGTTATTGCACTTTCCACTTTTGGATGATCATCAATACTTTTGACTGAGGGGGTACTCATGGTATGAAAAAATGCCCAAAGGTGTACAAGAATAAAAAAAGTTTGGGAAACACTGACCTACTGCATTCTACCGTTTTGTGCAAATTAGATGATAAATGAGTTTTATTTTTACTGTCCTTTCAGCTTTTTTTGGTGTCCAATGGTGGGAAGTTTGTGAAGAAGACCTTGATCGGGGAAGCCTACATCTGGCTTGACAAGGTGGACATGAGGAAGAGAGTGGTCAGCTGGCACAAACTTTTTGTCAGCTCCAACCTGACTAACCCTTGAGTGCCACACAATAAGATAAAAAAGATCAATTGGGAGATATAATTGGTAAAAGGGAAAAAAGAAAACAGAATAATTTTTATAATATTACCTAAATTCATGCATTGAGTTTATAGATCATTAGATGAAGGTAACTATGTGACAATAACATTTGCATGTCTTGTCAGTCTAACACTGCCAGTGCACGTGTTCCTATTCTTATGTCAGCTCTCAAAAGACTTTGCTTGGATGCAAACATGCAAAGACAGTTACTGACTGATATTCCACGGCAATATGGCTTAAGGACAGTTATGCTTTTGATACCATAGTTCCATTGTATGATCCATAATTATAATTTTGATATTGCACGATAGAACTTAACAAACTAGCCACAGAAAAGATTTAAAAATGACAATTAATGAAAATGTGTATAATTGTTTAGACAGTTTGCAGACATCAGTGGTGCTGATGTATTTAAAAGACACAGGAATGCATAACAGTTTTTGTATGGCTGACCTTCCAATGTATGTCAAAGCTGAGAAAAAAAACTTCAGATTTAATTTATGCAGTGAGATGAAGATTAAATGTACAGTACTTCTAAGGTTTCTGTTATTCCAAATGCAGATTACAGAGCATATCAAAGAATTGTACAGTGTGATATATATAGATATATATATATAAACCTTAAATTTAGCATAAGAAGAATATAACTAAATACAACATAGTATAAGAGTTGTTCTCATGTCAACAAATTATATATAGGATAATATTGACAAAAGGTCTAGGTTGAGGCAGTGGGTGGTGCACTGACAATCCAGTAATCTAATGAATAAACAGTCCTTATGACTTTTAGGGATCTTTGTGAGCTAGAGGTTTGCCATATTTTCACACTGATGCACCTCTCTGCTGAACAGACCTGCAATCATGGTTCAAGTCAACATCAGCAGACAGATTATTATAACATGCATCATATTTAGGGGGAGATATATTAGCAGAATGAACAGCATTTTGCACATGCTGTGTTGAATGTAACAAATGTTACAACTTTTCAGAAGACAGACGTTTACACATCTTTGTTATTTGAGCAAATTTTTTCTTTTAGGTTTTTGTAGTTTTTCCTCTATGTAAGTCCTTTTATTTTATCACTCTGTTGCTATGGACATGTAATTCATAGAAACTGTATGTCTGCTTTACTGTCAGTGTGTTTGTTAAGCCCTTCCATCAGAGTTTTAACTGAAAATAACAAAAAAAAAAAGGTAGATAGAGTCAAATTCTCCTCTGTGTCTCTGGCCATGCTTGACTTATAAAACACTAATGTGTTGTCTCAGTGACTCCTTTTAAACACAGTGGACCAGCATATTTCACTGCCTGTGATCAAAACATTTTCTCAGGCATGATAAAGGTTAGAGAAACTCATGGGGCCAACTCTAAATATTCATGTGTATGCAGGAGAACCATTTATGTACACATTCCTGATCATCCTTCAGTCATATTTTGCGACCATGTCAATAAAATAAAAAGAGAAGATAACATATAAAAGAAAGGGAAAAAAATAAAGATAACTACTTTTAGTATGTTTTATTATAAAACAGGGCTGATACAACTTTTAATCAACAAAAACACAAAGAGCAAGATGTCACTCAAATACTGCAGAAGATACCATAAAATGGTAACCAATTTGTTGTGCCATACAATATTCAGTTACATTTTGGTATGAAATATATTTTAATATTTATCATTTTTTCCTTTTTTTCCCCCCCAGACCAATAAGTTATTTTAAGGTAATTCTATGCAACATATGTATTCATATGCATATGTGTTAAAGTCTGTGAACATATCATTTTAAAATGTCCTGTAGAAAGTAGTTATAATTTGTACATTTGGTGAAAGAAGAATATTAAATATTTTTATTTTGTACTTATTTTAGTATATATTGATGTTAACCACTGTTAACATCTACATGGAGCTTGTGCACTTTATTACAATGCTTGTTTTCTTGTCTTATTTTAACTGTCGAGACATTCTAAGTTATATGTTCTGTCTCCATACTAAAATTGAATGAGTCACAGTGTATGCAGTTGCAGGAACTATTGTGGTGTACAATTTTTATCTATGTGGCAAAAGATTAACATTCAAACAAGTAGGGGTTCCCTTAAAGGGATGCACAATCTTCAGTGAAGTCAATTACTCCATTTTCATAGTGTACTGAACAGTCTGTATACGTGGTGCAGTAAGTAAGACCTCATCTTATTGCCCAGTCATGACTGTCAAATCATTCGTGTATCATTAGAATTGCTTCTGAATACTGTTTGTTAAGATCAATCGTTGCCTGTAATTGTGAACCCATTCATTTATTGTTGTCCTGAGGGGTGTGAATGTGCTCAAGTTGTTTGACATGTGTACATAAAGTGTTTATTTTCTACAATGACTGAATGTTTATATGTCTGAGGTTTGAGCATGTGAGTGTAAAATAAAAAAAATAAATAAATGTAATTCACAGAGCACTTGCAATTGTACAGCAATGGGTGTCTAGAGTCCTATCAGGGGAGTTGAGAGTGTTTATTTAAAACAAGTGCTGTCCACTGATGATTATTAGTGAGATTAAATCCTCTGAACTGCAGGAACAACATAAGATGGGAAAAAAATGTATATGTTTCACTTTAAGTAGTTGTCTGAAACTTTTGGTTTTGGATGTTGCATGTTTTGTTGATGGTTTGTCTGTATATTTTGCCCAAGGATTATGTTTAAAAAGAGAGAAAATATGTATAGATCTATCTGTATGCTGAGTGTAAAGAGATATGCTTGTAAATTTGTCTTGTTTTTCACTCAGTGTAAAAACAAAGCATATGATGTTATGGTTTTGTGACTGTACACGGGGTGTGTTAAGATATGCAAATTGTGCTGTAAAAAATCCTCCTGAGTCAGAAGAATAAATATTAAGAGCTATATTGCAAAATCAGATTGACAGTTTTATTTGTTCTGTTTGTTTAAGAATATATTTTATCCAAAGCGGTTCACATCAAAGTGGCAATAAGCAAGACAATTGTTTTAAAATGAACCAAAATCATTCTCATTTTTCAGCCAGAATGACAGTAACATTTCTTATTACAATTGGTCCTCTGCATCAACAAGGATGCATTTTAGTCAAGTTTTCCTCCTTTCAGATCTTGAGGTAAGGTACAGAACAACTTTGATACAGTAAGTAACCAGTGTTTAATTCCTTGTTCCTGAGCCAATCATATGAGAGTTCCTAGGGTTGTGAAAACAAAGCACAGCATTTAGTATTTAATGTTGACAAAAGAGCAACCATTGTATGGAATATACACTGCCTGGCCAAAAAAAAAAGTCGCCATCCAAAAAAAAGGTCACTCACTCTAATACTTTGTTTGACCGCCTTTAGCTTTAATTACGGCACGCATTCGCTGTGGCATTGTTTCGAGACGCTTCTGCAATATCAAAAGATTTATTTCCATCCAGTGCTGCATTAATTTTTCACCAAGATCTTGCATTAATGATGGTAGAGTCTGACCGCTGCGCAAAGCCCTCTCTAGCACATCCCAAAGATTCTCAATGGGGTTGAGGTTTGGACTCTGTGGTGGCCAATCGATGCGTGAAAACGATGTGTCATGCTCCCTGAACCAGTCTTTCAAAATTTGAGCCCGAAGAATCCTGGCATTGTCATCTTGGAATATGCCTGTGCCATCAGGGAAGAAAAAACCAATTGATGGAATAAACTGGTCATTCAGTATATTCAGGTAGTCAGTTGACCTCATTCTTTGAGCACATACTGTTGCTGAACCTAGACTTGACCAACCGCAGCAACCCCAGATCATAAAACGGCCCCCACAGGCTTATACAGTAGGCACTAGGCATGGTGGGTGCATCACTTCACCTGCTCTACTGCTCTACTTATGTATATTTTGGAAATGTTATAAATGATGCTGACTAAGGAGTTTATTAAAATTCGGGCATAGACCATTTCCAGAAAAAAAAGCAGTAAATGTTGGAAAAACTGTAAATCATATGTCAGTCTTATGTTTAGATTTGATCAACATGTTTACATTTTAACACTGCTGCACTTTAGAAATGGAAATGTCTTGAGAGCTGTACTGAATGAAATTTCCTTTTTTACACACCCTGTGTGTACAAAATGATAATAAAGTTTATCTAAAATCTAAGCATGGAAAGACCCACCCTGGTGATGATCTCTTCCCCAAGATCCATTGTGTGTAGTTGTGTGATAGAGCAGATGAGGGTAAGCATCGGCGAGGGGAAGCAGAGCACTGGGGAACAGAGATCTCCCTAGGATCCAGCTCCCCTATTGACCCCATAGGCACCCTGTTCTCCATCCTCCACCAAGCGAGCAAGGCGCCAAGCCACAGCGGCCGACCACAACCCAGTCCTTCGCTTTTCAGCCCATGAATACCAAATTATCTCTCATACCAGATCCAAGATGGTCTTTGTCATCTTCCCGTTCTCCCTGGACAGCTGCAACATTCCATTGGTGAGTTTTTTTTTTTCCGTTTCCTTTAGCGGTTCTTCTTTAGAAGTAAGTAAAACTAACGGAGCTTGACTGAATTCATAGCCTGAAATTTCAATCTGGCCAAGGCAGGCATAAAAGTAAAAATGGCAGCAACTAATTTTCTATAAAGTTTGGGTTCCCTGACTGCTTCTTCTCCATTGTTTTTTGTTGTTGTTGTTGATGTTGTCTTCTTTAATCCAGAATCCAAAGCCGCACCTTTTCACTATGATAAAAAATGTCTGTCCACGATTAGTCAGGAGTTCCTTTAACTATCTAAATCACTCTCAGTCTAAAACCTTTTGGCAGGAATATTTAGGCTAAATTTGGAGCTCCCTGATAAGAAACTTTGCTAAAATGGCCCTTCTCTTTTTAGATGTACTATTCATTCATAAATAAAGACAAAGAAATCTAAAATAATTGTGCCAAATTTTGTTAAGTACACAATAGTATATTGGCTACACTTTGAATACAATCTCAATTGTTTCAAAATAGTACAGATACAGCATATGTTACAACAATGTTCAACTGAAATACTGAATAATAAATCAATCATAAAATTACACTTTCAAGAGGAAACTCTGTTGTAATGAGGTGAATTTGTAATTGTACCAAAAACTAAAAATCACTTAATAAATGATGCAATTACCAATTATTTAGCATTAAGTCAAATAGACATATAGACATATAGATAGACATATAGATAATCGTATAGATAAGCAGACCTTGAAATTATTAACTAATTGCATTAGCAAATCCTTCTGCCCAAGGGAAAAAGATTACCTTCCACTTGAGTAGCTGTTTGTATACGGTATATAGCTACTTATTTAATCATACATTAATAAATCTTGACATGACATTCTGGTATTGAAAAAAATGTTCACACAGGAAACACCACCTGAGGATAAACTTTTAGATAGTGCCAAAATGAAATTGACAATGAAAGATATAAAGGATATTTCTATACAAATCAAACTGTTTTGACTGAATTTATTTGAATCATTTTGCATAAAAATTGGAATCATAAAAATAGTCGCCACATATTTTCAAAAATGTAGCAATAAAGATGTTAAATTCTTAACAGTAGTGAAAAATTTTTTTGTTTGGGGTAAAAGGTGACTCAGTCTGTGCACTGCTGCTGAGATTTAATGCCTGAAATATCACTGACTACTCTGAGTTATCTCCCATCAGTCCAAAAACATGACTGATGGTTTATTGGTTACCTCTAAATTCCCTTCAGAGTGAATGTGTTCAGGGTATCTGCCTATTTCATGCAATGTAATGGAATCATCTACCTCCAGGTGGCAGCATTTAATGAGAAAAGAAGCACTCAACATTTCAAGTTAAAAACAGATGACTTTTAGACTGGGTTTTTATGAGATCATCATTAGCAGTTAGTATGGTTGCCCTGTCTTCCTAAAGTCAGACACTTTTTACAGTAATTGAGCTCTAGCATATTAAAATTTCCAGATGTAATATATCTACATTATTTTGAACCAATTTTTAGAAATTGATTTTGTTAAGTGAGAGATATCTGAAAATCTAATTGGGAATAAGATCTAAGTTGCATATACAATGATAAAAAGTGGGAGCATATCACTAAATTAATCTCAGACAGTTTAGGTATCTACAGTACTAAACATAGACAATTTTAGTTACATATTTTTCATCACATTTACTACACTCCCTATAGAATAAGAAAATAAATGTTAGTATTACTGACAGATGTGTACAATATCTGTCAGTAAATAAATCCCAATAATATTAGAGGTTTGTGGATTGTCTTTAAATCCTAAACCCAGGATTTGATATTTGGAGAGGTTGGATTCCTGAAGTTACCATACTTTGTTGAAACAGTTGCTGTTTGTGGGCATATTGTGCAGCAAAAAAGTTTATACTAACTATAAATCTATGGAATTTCCAAACCAGAAACAATAGATAAACACTCTGTAGCTTTTAAAAATTGTAAAAATATTAATTGTCTATTCTCAATAAATGTGTACATATATAAAGGAAATAAGGTGACACACTCCACTTCTTTATTTAGTGAGAACATGTGCAGCAGGATTTTCTGTTTTTGCAGGCATGTGAAGCGACAGTAACTAAGGCAACAAGTTGATTTAATGCCTTCTTGGGTTTGTTTCACAGTCTAAATGTTGTATATATACTGTATATATATATATATA
>NW_015151299.1:40489-107044 GCF_000732505.1 Cyprinodon variegatus | reverse complement strand
CTTGTTCTACTCACCTATATTAGTTTTGTGCCATTTGGAGCTGTTCTGAAGATATTCGGTTAGGTTATATCCAAGTAACATCTTCCTATGGGTAACGACTTGAAGGCACAAACTAAACTGTTCACAATGTATCATTTATGGTACGCCAGCATTCATAACATGTTGGTGAATCACTGTCCCCCAGACATCCGCGGTTATATTTTTTATATTTATATTTTTTTAAAACAAAGCGGAGTGTGTATGACGTAATCCGCGCGCCGGACTGGAGTTGTGACAGGCAGCCCGGGCCACAGGCGGCTACGCTCTACCCCCTTATATTCTTTTGGCTAGCTAATCTGAATCGTTCAATTCCATTTCGAGAGCGAGATTATCTGTGGTAGTAGCACTAGACATCTTTCAGGCATGTGAGTAAAACTAGCAGAGGTTCAGCGGACAGGATGAATGAACGGTAGCCGACACGTGCAGATGACGTCATACACACTCCGCTTTGTTTTAAAAAAATATAATATAATATAACCGCAGTTGTCTGGGGGACAGTGATTCGCCTACATGTTATGAATGCTGGCGTACCATAAAAAACAAATTACGAACAGTTTAGTTTGTGCCTTCAACTCGTTGCCCATAGGAAGACGTTACTTGGATATAACGGAATGTCTTCAGAACAGCTCCAAATGACACAAAATTTAAATGGGTGGGTAGAACATGATGTAATAACGTCAAATCAAGGGCCCCAAAAAAAAAAAAAACGGCATTCCCCTTTAAAAGGGACAGTGTACAATTAGAACATCAATGTTACCAATTGATGCATTGAACCAGAGTTAGCCCAAGGTTAATTTGCATCTGCAGTCACTCAGGCAGGGCACAGTTAATATTAACTTCATGCCCCATTCCAAAATTAAAAACAGAAAACATACATACGGGGTTCAACATGGCACTCACCTTTCACTCATCTACTCTAGAATAAAAATCTAACCCAACCTAAAAATAAATATATACCCCATTTACTCTATTATAGAGAGGGATTTAAAATAAATTGCATACATTCTAAACTGGTCTGACAAGTTCAGTCTATTAAACATACGGGTAAAATTTTTCTGTGTATGAAACAGCCGTTTGCATCAAGGCACTGACATGGCAGCAAAAATGTGACATAATTTCACTTTTATGTGACTAAAGAAGCAAAACATGTTTTAAATAGTTGGCAATTTGTTTTGACTTACCAAATGAAAAAAAAAAAATTGGACAAAAATTCAATAATGATGTCTGTTGTTTTTTTTTCTCTCTCTAGCCTTTTCTTTCCAGTTGTTTAGCTTGTTCCTCTTATAGTCATTATTACTCTCTGTCCCATCAACAGCTGCATCTTTGTATCTCTGCTGGTTATGGAAGATGTGCAGCGGGTTTTCTGATAAGGATCAAGAGTATTATAACTGGGAAGTAAGTGGGTAACAGCAATGCCTTAGTAGAACATAGATAGGTGGCAAGGGAGAGACAAAGCAAGAACAAGGAGGAAAGGGATGGGGAGAGCGGGGTGAGAGGCCATGAGAGGATGGTTCATGGTTGCCAAGCAACGATTGATAACCAGATCCCCAAGCATCTTGCCTCTGCTGCCCTGCCCTCCCTCCAGGTCTAAATCAGACACATAAACCCATGGGCATGCACAGAAAACAACATACATGGAGTAAACTTGCTCATTAAAGATATATATGTATTACTTGAACTTCAATTCATGATAAATAAAAAATCTTCTTTTGAAGAGGCTTCACAGCTGCAACAGTGAGAATGTGCAACAAAGAGCCCAAATCTAATTCCCTAAAACAGTTGTGATTGATGACACTAAGACTCACTAAACTGTTATTGTGTTTTCCTCATAAGCGTTTTCTCTAAATGTGTAAAATCCATACACCTTGTCTCTCATTCTCATGTTGCCGACTAAGGCTTTTGCTATACTGTAAATTCTCATCTTTCTCTGCCTGTTGCAGATGCTAGTGGCATGGCATTTTAAAAAGCAAAGCCAAGGATCTGTATTCAAAATACGTTGTCAGTGTGGGTGGTTGTCAGGTGTTTCTTCATAAGGAAGCAACACATAAAGAAAGAAAGGAAAACACAGAGAAAAAAATAAATTATAAGACCCAATGTGTGATGTTGCAGCAAATACAGGAGTGGCAAGGTAAAAAAAAAAAAAATAATTATAATAATAAAAAAGCCTATTTGAGGAAAAACGTTTGATATGGTTTAATTTTATTTATCGCAAAACATAAACGTTAAAATGCATGTGGTTAAATAAAGGAAATGCATTCATTTCTTTATCCTCTATCAGAACAGAAGGAGGGAGTGTGAGACAGAGACGGTAGGAGATCTCCGTGCAGGTACCTGTTAGAGCGCAGGATGATCAGATTAAAGGTGTCAGGGTTTGTTAATCTGTGAGGGAGGAACAGGCTTCGCCACTTGCACACATCGCCCCATTCATCGCCAGCGACGGGAAGCGGAGGAGATTGGATACTGACGCGCATCGGGGAATTTCCCCCCTTTTTCTCTTCCCTATACAATGGACACCTGCAGGGTACCAACCTGGATATGCCTTCTTCTGCTGTGGCAGGAGGGATGTTTGGCATCCCAGTTCCCCACACAGCTCATGTAAGTATAACCCAGTGTTTTTTTTTTTCTGCTCAAATCCTTGACAGACTGCTTTTCGGAAGCGTTTATTGTTGTAACCGTAACAGTAGGTTCTTATGACTACGATTTTAATTATTTTTTAATGAGACACAATGATTGCGTGGGAGTGGGGACCGGTGTCCCACTGGCCGGTTCGTTCATGAGCCAGACAGACATATTAATAGCAGAAAGTATTTTATCTCAGCTGTTTGCTGGGATCCTGACGTTGATCAATGTTGGTCACCAAAAGCGGCAGATTGTCGCCGGTGGCCGCGCGCAACCGTGACAGCTCGTCAATGAAGTTGTGGAGGAGTTACAATCGTTGCCCTCCAACCTAATGCTGTATTTAAAAATGACAGAGGATGTCTTCAGTAAGGTATCCTTTAGGCTTGTTCACGTGTTTAATTTTTTTTCAAAATTTAATTAAATATACTGTTTATTGTTTAAGAAACAAATCCACGTTTATGTTTATCATTTTCAATGGGAGTTGGCTTATTTGTTCCTTTTGTATCTGTAAGGAAAATACAGTCTGATTAAATGCAAACGGTAGTGTTTTGACTTTACACAGAAAAAAAAAAAATCAAAGACAGCTCATGGGATACAAGAAGAGCGCGGGGATCCAGGGGCGGAGCTAGATGGGGGGCCAGCCACAAGAATCTCCAGTCTGTGTGGGTTAATCTAGAGAATAGTGCACACGTTGGAGGTCAGACAGGTAAACAAGCGCTGGACCCGGAGGAGTAATGGAGAGGACTGTCAGTCGGATTTCCGATGGGTACTTGAATGGAACATGTGGAGGTTTTCCCCTGCTCAGTCTAACTCAGTTTTTCCTTCCAGGGGAGAGAAGGCCCAGGAATCCAGTAACCCAGGAAAGCTTCCTGTGGGGAGCAAAGACAAAAAACTCGTTAGACTCAGAGAAACAAAGCTAGGTTAGACTCAGCTAATCTCTGCTTGGCTAGAGTACCCAAAACTGGCAAACACTCTGGCCTCGAGGTAGTGACAGCTCACAGCTAAAATACTCCTCCAGATAATGATCCAACAAGCCGCAGGTGTGCAGGAGGGCCAACAAGGACAGGGCACCACCTGGTGGTGGATGGAGAAAAACACACAAACAACCACAAAAACAGACCACACAAACTGGATTCCTAACAACAGGTATAGAATTAATGCTCTTTCCAGAGCTAGATTTTGTGTTACATGGGGTAAAGAGAAAATGATGTGTCTCTGCAAGTCCTCTAGGAGTCTTCAGTGAAATCATAGATAAATAAGAAATTTAATAAAAACTTATCAAATAATCAATTTACGTAGATATTAGTGCTTGGAAATATCAATTTTATGCAGAATGGTTTTTGATACAAGTAGGTAAGTAATGATAATGGAAAAGATTTACGCCCCAGGACTCAAAACTGAGTTTTATCCACTATACCTTTTATCTAGAAATTAGGGGTGTTTAAATATATATGTATTTGTTAGCAAAGGCTGTAGGAAAGTATAGTTTGTTTGTTTTTTTTTGGTTGATTTTCCCGTTGGAACAGTGTAGATTGACCCTGGGTTCTGGTGCCTATCTGCTTTCGGCCACCCCTCAACGTACATTGGTTATTGCCTAGCCACCCTTATAAATATTTCTGGTTACGCTAGGGCTGGGCGATATAGAAAAAAAGCTTATCGATTAAAAAAAATGCATATTGATCGATATCGATAATTATTGAAAAGATTTGAAACAATATTTTATGTGCAGCTCTGCCTGGACTTTTTATAATATTGCTAAATGATTTAATTTTAATAAAAAACACAAACACAGACTTCGAATTAAATCTTTATTTAACCAACTTTTTTAACAATAACAGAATTGTTTTAAAGAAAAATAACTTAAGAGACCTAGGTTATGTTATTAAATACTGACAAAGAATAAACTGAAGTGACCAGAAAAGTGACCAAAATAAATATAACAAATAAATAAATGCCCCCCCACCGCCCCCGTTTCCTGCTTTAACCTGAGTTATTACTTTGAAGTTTCTGGCCCCTCAGCATTTTTATCTCAATTGTTAGAACTACGTGGGAAACTGCCCAGAACTGAAAATATATATATTTTCCCGAAATTCCCGAAGATTCCTCGGAGGAGAGCCGCGTCGGGGCCTACACAGCTCGTACTCCTGCGGCTGTGAGCGGCTGAGATGATAAAAAAAAAGTTGGTTGCGTTATCAGACTTCGTTTTCACTGGTTCCCTACACATTTTACAGATGACTGTGGTTTGTTTTTGGTCCGACTTGCCATGACCGAAATACTGCCAGACTGCCGAACTACAAAAACCCTTCTTTGAAACAATTTCCTCCGCCTCTCCTTGCTGCAACATCTTCATGTGCTCTGTGTTGTGGTTTGAGAGGGCGGCGCTTGGTGACGGCGTGCCTGGGTCCGCGATTGTGATTGGTTGGGAGGAAGCAGTGACTAGCATAAACCTACATGCTAGGCTACAATGAGAAGGAAGGAAAACTGCGTTTCTTTTTTATCGAACTTTTATCGACCCTCTTTTTTTCTATTGCGCCACACGTCTATCGATCGATATATATCGTTATTGAATTATCGCCCAGCCCTAGGTTACGCCTTTGGATAAAACCAACTCGCTTTACAATGCTTAATTATGATGGCAGGGACATTGTAACTGGGAACTAGCAGCATTGTTCTGTGGTGATGCTCCTTATTATACTACAGTATTTTGCAGATTTAGAAAGCCAGAAAATGTAAAAGGCAAGTGATTTGTTGAAATCATAAGTTTGGCCAGACTGTAATGTTTTCATGCATTGAACAGAACTATCACTTTCATATTTTTATAAACAGAGGTAGATAAAATATGATTTATTACAGCGGAGAATGTAAAGATTTTGGGTAAAACTTCATCAGTTAGAACTCCGAGTTAGAGCCTTTCTTTTTACTTTTCCTGGGCTGGTTACTTTTTTTTTATTTTAATTTATTTTATTTAACCTTTATTTAACCAGGAAAGAAAATCCCATTGAGATTAAAAACCTCTTTTTTAAGGGAGTCCTGGCGAAGAGGCAGCAAAGTTACATAAGAAATAGAGATACAAACATCGATTTTGGGTAAAACGTCATCAGTTAGAACTCTGAGTTAGAGATTTTGTTTCTACTTTTCATGGGCTGGTTACTTTTTTTATTTTATTTTATTTAACCTTTGTTTAACCAGGAAAAAAAAATCCCATTGAGATTAAAAACCTCTTTTTTAAGTGAGTCCTTGCGAAGAGGCAGCAAAGTTACATAAGAAACAGAGATACATTAAAATAAATGACAGGTACATAAAAAAACATATCAAGTAAAACAATTGCAGATCATTGAAGCTGCTTCAAATTCTTTAACTTTCAGCTTAAAAGCCTTTAAAGATAAAAACTCAGTCAACTTATGTAAAGATGTTTGCTAAAGACTAAAAAAAAGTTTGAGATTCCAAATTCTTACATTTTTTTAGTGAGATAACAGAGTTATATTATGCTATATTAACCTCTTGCTGACACTGCTGGTGCTAACCTGATTTGTGAGAAAGCTTCAGTAACTGCTGTCGACTGCAGTCCAGCAAACATAAGTATATTATTGGGTCATATACAAGTTTGTTTGAAAATTAGTACCAAATTAGCAAGTGTTTATAAAGTATTTATGCTCAAAATAATACTAAAGCTATGGTATTGATAACAAATAAAGTGATATTGTGATATTTTCATTTGACATAATGATAATTTCTGAATCAAACTGATTATTGTTTTTTGGCCATATATGGACCACTATTGATAGGTAATGACCACCGCAGACCATGAACACCCAGAAATACAGTTTTTTTTGTTTTAGATATACTGAGTAGTTGTTTTTTTTACCTTTTTATAAAATATCCACTGGCTGCCTAATATACAACCACTAAAGGGAACAATGCCAAAGGAATAATAACTGTTCTTAAATCTTCCAGTCATAATTTGGAATTTGGTCATAATTTTTGCATGATTGGAGATGGTTTGTGTCCTCATTGTGTTTGATTTGTAGTCAACCTATAAAAATTCTGATAGACTACGAGGAAAAGAAGAATGGATGAACAACATAAAACAGAAGCCGGTAAAGTTAAAAAAACATTACAGTTTTTATTGCTCAAACACAGACAGAATAATTTAAAAGAATTCAGCAAACTTTATTCAGCTCTCTGCTGAATTATTCTGTTTAAAGAGTAAAGGACTCTTTAAACAGGAGCAATTTGGCAGATGCTTGTCTGCCAAGTGGAAGAAGCCTCTAATTTATAAATATGAAACCAACACAGTTATTTACGTAAAACCTTTGGAAATTAAACTGTTTACTCTAGATTATCTTTAATATGTAGCATCATATTAAAGACAATGTTAAAAATTACAGGAACATTTCAAAGCTTAAAGAAATAATTTGTGTTGGTCATTCTTTTTAAATAAATGACTGTAATCCTTGGTGAAAAGCTGCAGTAGTAAAGATATATATATATATATATATATATATATATATATATATATATATATATATATATATATATATATATATATATATATATATATATATAATTGACTGGATCAGAGCAGGCTCCTTTTGGGAAATAGTTGGTGTTTTTATACCACATTCTGTTTTTCTGTCTGGACTCGACAGCCCCTTTCTTTGCCTCTCTAATGACGTGTAATTAGAGTGTAGTTTAGCAAAGCCACCCAGTGAGATCCCCACTACAGGCCAGCTCATTACTCTTCTTGGTTCTAGTGTATCATGAACATCTGTGTCTCTGTGTCTTGCATTGTGTATCTGCTTCTTTCTCCACTTTCACACTCATTTGCTCTTCCCGTGTTTGTAAAAACAATGTAGGGCAATGTCTGACCCAGTTGCCATATGGATGTGTGAGTGTGCTTGTGTTTAATTATCCAGCGTTCTACCACAGGCTGCAGTAATCAAAGTTCAGCAACCAGAGCAGAAAAATGATGCAACCTCAGCTCAACTTCACCAACTTCATTATTTTTTATTAGCTTTCAAAATTACTGTTGTATTAGCCATTTTATATACTATTAGTCATAAGTTACCAAATATACAGTAGTCCTTAAAGACAATAATATGTGACAGTAGGTTTTCATGCATAGCATTTACGAAATTTGAACAGTGGACAGCGGCATCCAAGGCAGGAAGCAGTCAGCAGCTTAGTGACCACGTCTATGTGGTGGAGGATGATAACGAACATTACTACTAGTGACTGCACTAACCTAGTCTTATAGTTCAGTACAAGCCCAGAGGATGAGGCTGGTCCCAGCCTTTTGGCTACCAACAAGAGGGGCACTGCACATCCAATACATAAGCCCAAGATGCTGATATATTGGACGTCAGAGGACAGGCAGGAGATAAGAACCGAGCAGATGAAGGAAGGCAGGATAATACAGAGGGCGAAGTCAAAGCCGGTGCCAGTAGCATGCTCAGTAGTTCTAGTCAGGAGATCAGAGATACAAAGAGGTACCAAGGGATAATTCACAACAGAGTCGGGATGAAGTTCCAGGTTCGGTAAACAGACAGGCAGAGATCCGGCAGGAGTCTGAAGACGGGTCAGGCAAACAGATCAGAATGGGGACAGGCAAGCTCAGAGGTTTAGATGCAGAACAGATCAGGATCAGGCAATATAAATATAGGTACACTACAGAACTTCTCACCACAGGCTCGAATAATCTGGCCCTGATGACAGGTCTTAAGTCTGGTAAATAGAGACTTGAGCAGGTGGATCAGATGAATGGTAATGGAAACTGGGTTTGGAAATGAGTAATTAAACTGGACATCAGCTCCATGATCATGACACATTGGTTATGACTGGAAAGATAAATTACATATGCATGCATCATCTTTCTAAAAGGAGCTATTAGACATACAACTATTATAATAAGTTAATAAAAAATATATGGTGCTATGAATAACATTCTAATTTACTAATAATATCATATTAAGAAAAAAAAGGCCCCTGAAAAAGTAAAATCAGATCAGTTTTTATATAAATGTAGAGCCAACACATGTCAACAACACGTTACTTAGACATGTCAACTCAAGGTACTTTATAGGTGAGTAAGTTCATTAAAACCATACAGACATACAAGTTACAACATTTTCTAGGGAAGCATTTTGCCTCATTGAGTCATTGACACCAGGAGAATTTACTCCTGGTGGATGAGCATATGAGTATTTGACTGTGAACAGTTGCTTGCATTGTGTAGTTGACTTTACAGCAGTCCTTTGGACTAAGCATGTATGAAACTAGGGTGTACAGTGAACCCTTGCTATAACGCGGATCACTTTTCACGGTCTCGCTGCTCCACGGATTTGCATCATGCATTGTTAAACTTTATTGTCAAACATATTAATGGTGGCATGTCGGTTTATAAGGATCTTTTGGCCCAAAAGAAAAAAGAGCGACAACAACTACCGATAACTATGTTCTTCTCTCCAAAAAACACACCTGCACTGCAGGCTTTAGAAGAAAAAAACGCCACAGAGCAGAGTCAGGATGCAGCGGCTCCGTCAGAACAGCAGTGAAATACTGTACTGTACACGTCAGTCACTATTTGTCCTACTGTACTTTGTATTTTTTTTCATAATCATTTTTCATTTTCTCCCGTTCCAATCCGTCACGGCGGGGCGGTGCTGATCCCTGCAATATTAACCCTTCATTTTGTATTGATGATTAAAATTATTACTTATTTATTTATAACTAAATTATTTTACAGTACAGTACAGTAGTTAACAACGTTCATACCGTACTTTTATTTGTTAAACAAATGCTTGGGCCTGTAAAAAGTTTTTGTTCCTTGATTTCAATGTTGTATGGAGTATTTCATTGTATAATAACTGTAATAAAATAAAAGTTTCTACTTAACGGATTTCACCTATCGCGGGTTCTTTTGGAACGTAACCCCCGCGATAAACGAGGGTTCACTGTATATCAAAACTTGTCTTTTAGAGGAATAAACTAGAGATGAATCGACACATCGTCTGGCCAATATTTTTTTGTTGATTTGATATTTGTATTTTTTGTTTTGTTTTGGTCGATATCTGCATGCTTAAGCCAGTTAATTAGTGATTTCAGCAGCCATGTCTTAAGATGACACATGCATTGAACATGTAATTTGCTATCCATTATTAATATTTTCTTTGATTAATGTTTTAGTTTTATTTAGACAGGTGTAAAATTTGGTATTGTTGTTTTATTTTTATTATCTAAATTTAGAGAGACTAAACCCTATCGGCCTAAATAATTTACCCCAAAAATGTTTGGACCTATCAGATGATTTTAATATAATCTGTATCGACATTGACCTAATAAGCCTGTATGGGTCCATCTGTAGTACAAAAATCCAGCAAATCCAGGCTCAGTGGCCTCCTGCCATGACCAAACAAGAGTTTAAGTAGACAGAGTACACAAAAAAGGAACACAGAAGCACTGGTCTTGGAGTAAATTTCATGTAAGAGAAAAGTTATTGGTTAGTTGGTGTAGGAACTCCTGTATTGGCTTCATCTAGGAGAAAAACACAACTAAGCAGATTAATTATCCTGTTTTTAAGTCTAGAAGCAGAAAGAGAATACATAGTTAGTTGTAATAAAATCTCAGCTGATAGGTGTGTCTGTTAGAGAGGACAGGTTAACCACTTAAATAGAGGACCAAATGTATCTTCTATAAAAAACGAAAAAAACAAAGTGGTTGGCCTTTGAAGCACAGCTGATTTCCTACTCCAGGAGTAATCAAAGGGGACAGAAACAATGACAACATTCTTCCCTCCCCTCTACTTCTTCAAGGTCAATCCACAAAGAAATGGGGTTTTAAAAGGGGAAACAAAAGTAATGTGATTTATAAGTACTGCTACTAACATATAGGCAGAAGTGGATGACACTTGTCCAACAGTAAAAACCTTGCCAAGTTTTCCTTCATTCTATTTACTTAACAAGAGTATGTGTTGTGGAGACGGAAATTAAAATTGTCTAAACTAATTTTTGTACAGGCTTTTTACTTTCTGAACCTGTTTATCAACCTTAGGGTTGCAACAATATATGTATCTGTATTAATCCGTTCAGCGTTCTTGTTTTGGCGTGGCATGCATAGAAAAATATCAATTTTTATTTGTTTTATAAACTTATCTAGAGATGTAACGGTCTGTGATAACTGTCGACTACTCTGTCAAGGCTGGATTGTTCAGGGCAGTTCCACTGAGTGCCTCCCATTGGCATAATGAAGAGCAGACACCATGTCACTACCTTATTTGTACCGGGAGCAGGATCTATCAGCATCCATCAGCCCAACCAGCAATAAATCTCTGTTGCCATGTAATTCCTTTTACAAAATGACAGAAAATACTTATTTTTATAACAAATTCTATAAAGCGTATGAAACCACATTGTTAAAAAAAGACGCTGCTGAATTAATAAGTGGGTTAATATCCTTTCTTTTATATCGTCCATCTGTACCCTCTCTGTCCCGGAATTGCAGTCCCTGTCCAAATTTTGAAAGCAAGTTTTTTGACTTTGGATTTGTAAATGATTTGGTTTTTTGTTTTTTTTACTTGGCTTTCTCTACTTATTGCACAAAAAGTTACTGTTGGCAAAGAAACAAATAATTGGCCATTGGTGTATCATATAAGCAACTTGCAGGCTGAAAGCATGTATAGATAGACAAAGATTTTTTCAAGTATTTGTGTACTAACCTCTGCATGCTCCACTTCCATACCATTTCTGACACGGTTCAGCTCAAACGTTAGACATTCTCAGGGTTAGTTCTACAAACCCTTCTACTGATCAGGGTTTTTTCACAATTATGTTGCAGTGCTAACTTAGCAGAGTGTAACGGATACCTTGTGTTTTGAACCTGGATATCCATAGAATGCAGATACTTATCCAAGAACTAACTCTGGGTTTATAGCAATTCTGTTTTATAAAAAAGAGACCCCATGTAATCAGTGAGTAGTGCTGGGCACTTAATTGCATTTGCAGAATATTCATAATTTAACGTTGGGTGTTGCAAAAGAAGATGCATCCTTTTTTATTACATTCACCAAAGAAAAACAGAACCTTCTAATGAATTTTATTTTACAGAACAAGAAAGTCCCACCATGTCCAGGACTTTGGCCCAGTCCCCTTTCTCTCACTTGCACTTGTTTTGGACCCTAGCGTTTCGATTTGCACGTTCACGTGTAAGGGAACTGCCCTTCAACCCTTAAAATTATCCCTTCAGACTAAGGGAGGTCAAGAGCTGACTTGGAATGAGGTGGCCTCCCAGAAATAATTCATTGAAAGGAAATATGCTGTTCGTCTGTTGAAAGGAACTGCACAAATGTAAATATATTTTACAATTAACCATGGGTTTCTAAAAAAATATGTTGGGATATCATAGTTAGACGTCAATACAACTGAATTCCTTACTGTTGTGTTAAAATATGAATTTTGCAAAATCGCTATTTTTCGCAATATACAAATCTACTGGGAGTTTTCTTTTAATGAAAAGTAGGGTGATTATGACAGCAGTGGGTTTGGTTGGAGGTTGGATATTGGATGTTCGGGCTCCGCGGGGTCGGCGGAGTCAAGTTGGGTGGAAGTTTGATGGGACTTAAATGCAGACACTAAAGCTGAAGGTTGTTACTTGCAGATTTAGTAAAAAAAAAAAAGGTGGCAACAGAAGCAAAAATCCAAAACATAAATCCACAAAAAACTGAGAACCAGGAAAATTCACAAGAAGGGGACAAACCAGTGACAGTGACTGAGAAGGAGACGCATACAGTATATGGGAGAGAAAAACAAAGACCAGGCTAATCAGCTGATTGGGAGCAGGTGTGGACACAGGTTTCTAGAAAGGAGCTAGGCAAAAGAAAACTGACAGAAGAGGGCAACAGAGGGCAAACAACAAATACCTAAGATCACAAGTAAAATCAAAATTAGCTAGAATAACACAAAGTGGATACAAAACCAATGAAAACACTCAAAGGTTGGTTTGATTGGGGGACTCATTTCAGCCATCGTCTCTCAGCTGCTCTGGGACGGGGTCGCAGTCCCTAGGTTGGATAGGGCATGGAATGGATCCCGCTGGCTGTGCGGGGCTTGAGTGTCCAGTGTCCGGCTTCTAACCAACTTCACTGCTGTATAATTATGCATGACAGCTTTTAACAAAATCACATTATCACCATTTCTATCTTGACGTGTGGTAGTGCAACGGTCACTTCAGCAGCATAGACGGTATAACGTCAAATAATTGTCCTTGCACTTGTTTACTGCACATGGTAACTGTCATAAGGCATGATTTTCAGGTTTATGAGTAATATCTACATAATTCCTGGGCTAATCCATATGAAAAAAAATTGTAGAATATAAACGCTACCTATTGTCTTAAAACATGATTAAACATACGCTAAAGAGATTAATAAGTGAAAAATAGCGTCGGAGCCGTCTTCGGTTTTGCACATTTCTTCTCCGTTGGTTGGCTACACAGAGAAAGGTCATCAGCACCCAAAGAATAAGTAAAATAACTGCTGGAGCCGGCATTTCCAAACAGTAGGAAAACAGGGAACAACATTTTATTTTTTTTTATATATATATATATACATAATATACAGGAAAAGAATTATACAAATATATAGAAGCAGAGACAATCATATTACTGTAGTTTGAAGTACATAATAAAAAAGGAAGTAGATTTGCAAAAACAATAGTGATAAGTGTATTTGCAGGCAAATAAATTTGTGAGGGCTTTGAGATTTGAGATTCATTTGGTTAAATGGGTTAAGTGAAGGATCAGTTTCTGGTATATGTTAACGATGGAGTTAGTTTGTTTATTGTTGATATGTTTTGCAGATTATATGTATTTCTTTATTTAGGTATCTAACGCCAATAAAGAGGGATAGATTAATTAGGTTTACCAGTTCCTTGTTTGGGTGTGTAAAAAAAGTGATAATGCTATGGATAGAGAGGGTTATAATGAAGGTAAATTTTTGAGATAAGTATTGCTCTATTACTTTTCATGAAGGATGTGGTTACAGGAAATGTGATGAATACTGTTGGTGAGGGGTTATATCAGGTTAAATATTGCAAAAGGAACAATTTTGTATTTATTTCAAGATATTTAGCAAATTCATTATTTGAAGGATATGTTATAAAGAATTTTTAAATGAATCTCACAGATTGTATTGGTAAAAGGGTATTGATGAGGTAGTGACCATGATTTGCTCCAGTGTACTCTATTAAATATATGGAGTTTCAGTAGAATTTGATCTTGGTTGGAAGCTTTTGGATTATTGAAATGTGTTGCGTATGTGTTTTTGAATTTGGTGCCAAGAAAATTCTTTGTGTTGAGAAACCATTTGGTGGTTACAGTTGGAGAAAATTGTGATGATTTTAATAAGGTTTAGAATACAATGAGGATGCACAGTATAATTGATTTGTATTCCTTGTATCTTATTGGAAACTGATATTTCTTCAAAAAGTTGTGGTAGCTAATATATTACCATGATTGTCTATTAATTTAGAAATGGTTGTGATACCTTTATTTATGCAAGCTGATTCATTACTTTTACATTTTGTAATGTATTTGTTGTTCAATATTATGCATGTGTTTGGTGAAAGGTTATGAGTATGGCAGAGGTTCCATCCAGAAGGTTGTGACTCAGGTTGTGTTTACGCATGATGTAGGTGAACACATCTCTGAATTGTACAGGCTATTTATTACCACCATCTACTGTGCTGAGATGTAATTTTACAACTAGTGGCGTCTAATTTCTTAAGGAGAAAATCTTCAATTGCACTTCACTCATTGAGTGTACTTCACTGTGGAGGGAACTCATTTGGGTGTTTGCAGAACCAAGTGAGAGAAATGGGACTGGGCCTTTGTTTTGAAGTTTGAAGATGTTTCGCTTCCCATCTAGGAAGCTTTCTGAATTCAAAATATCTGTTGTAGCTTTTGAGTTCCAGGCTTATAGAGTCGAACAAACAAAAGCATTGTTATGGCTTAGAAAACATGCAAATTGAACCGAAGAAACAGTCCCACCCCTTAGTAATGGGGTCGTGGCCCAAGCCTTTGAAAAAGGAGTCATTAGGGTCATTATTGGCCTGGCTGATCAGGCGAGATGTTTTGGCGAGATGTTTTGGAGATGTTTGGTACCCTGCATGACGACATAGTTTTTCAGATGAATCCAGGAAGTAATCAACTCCATCCCTGCGTTGTAGGGTTTTGAGAGCTGGAACCTAAGACCCCCCCACACTTTTTTAAGGTTGGTTTTGCTCTCTTAACTTAGGCTACGTTCACACTGCAGGCTTGATGCTAAATTCCAATTTTTTTGTGAAATCCAATTTTTTCGCGTTGCCATTCATATTTCCAAATATATGCAACTTGTATGTGTGTACTGCCGTCATAAATGCAGGAATCCCGGCACTAGCCTCTGTCTTAGGGTCCTGCTTTCCCGCTATCATCTCAAACCTCATCGCCAAGCAAGGGACCAAAATATCTCGCCTGGTCAGCCAGGCCAACAATGATCTTAACGACTCCCTTTTCAGAGCATGGGCCAGTATCGGGTTTCGCAGGTCAACAACGACCTCAACAACTCCCCATTACTTAGTGGTGGACCTGTTTTTTCGGTCAATTTGCATGTTTTCAAAGCCTTAACAATGCTTTTGTTTGTGCCACTCTTTAAGCCTGGAGCTCAAATGCTACTCCAGACATTTTGAATTGAAAAAGCTTCCTGGACGGGAAGCGAAACTTAGATTAGATTAGATTCAACTTTATTGTTATTACACAGGTACAGGTACAAGGCAACGAAATGCAGTTTAGGTCTAACCAGAAGTGCAATAGCAGCAAGTGCAGGATAAATAATGGTTCCATAAGTACAGAACATGGGTTTCTACTGAATAAATATAGAGATGAATACCATTATAAACAGAATTTTACTGATAGATTTATCCCATGAATATAATATATAGATAGCTAGTGTTATTAACTAAATATACAGCTGATATGTAACATCTTCAAACTTAGAAAACTAATTTTATTTTATTTTCTTTCACTTTTTTAACTTGGTTGGAATGACTATGACCTGGATGACGGAAAATATTCACCAGCAAAATGTACATTTCTACAATCTTCCAACTTTTACAGCTTATGCGTAGTATTCCTGCAGTAATTAAATAGCTGGCAGGATTTTTTAGTTTGGAAGTCAAAAATCAGAATATCTTGGCTTTCATTATTTATCTAAATGACTTTTTTTACATTGTGTTATTCCCTCTGGTTTTTCTTGCAACGTGTCTCATGTTTCTCCTTCAGTGTACTTTTGCTGAACTTTCCACATCCACTGTGTATTGGTGTCTCTCTTTTTTTTTTTTTTTTACAGCTTTTTGATCCTCTTTTTCACTCTGTCTTGTTACTCAGAGTGACTGTACAATGTAATAGTTGATTTACTTTATTGTTTTGGGATATGTCTTGTGGCTCCCCAACAGCAGCAGGCTTTGAAAAGAATTTAGCTTGTGTATTTTTTATATCCATTGCAGTTGAACATTGGGACATAATTCTCTATGCCTATTGGTTGGTCTTTCTAAGCATTATGGTATAGCTTTTTCATGTGTTCACCCACAAATAAACTGATATTATTCTGGTCTGACCCTATGATAATGAACAAGACATGGAAACAATGATTTCCTATTGCAAGTATTGGTGTGGGAAAAAAATCAGTTGGGTGATACATTCTGATTTACAACTGCCCAATATTATATTTATCTCTCAGTTCCTAATACCGATATAAAAAAAATAAAAAATTGGTTATAGAGTCCATCTCATGCCACCACAAGGGTGAAAGCTCCATAAGCTTTCAAAATTCACCAAAACGTCAGCCAGAAAGCAAAGATACTGAAAAGTAGTCTGTGGTCTCCACCTACAGAACCACTCCTTTACTGAGTGTGTCTTGCTAATTGCAAATAATGTCCACATGTGTTCTATTCCATTTGCACCAGAGCATGTGAAACTGATTGTCAATAATTGTTTCTTCCTAAGTGGACAGTTTGATTTCACAGAAAGTGTTATTTGGTTGAAGTTATGTTTTTTTTCCTGTTATTATTTTGAGCAGTGTGTTTTAAGTTTTCAAACAAAAACAAACAAGCAAACAAAAACAACAAAAATCACTGCAGTATACCTACTTTATTTTTTTTTTGTTGGGGCTTCTTTTTTTTTTTGCACCTATTTGGCATTGTAAAGAGGCAAACAGCCTGCAGCACTGCTAAGTTGTCAAAGAACTCTTTTTTTTTTCATCAACATTGTTGTGTTTGGCATTTCTCATCTTCCTTTTGGTAACATAGTAGTTTGACTATGGTTCAAGCCAGTTTGCAGGGAAATTCCGTATTATCGTACAACACAAAATTTAAAAATTAAATCAGAAGTTGATTGTCAATGTGGGGGTGAAGGCTGGTTGAGGACCCAAATGCAGAGATGAGGAGGGCAGAGATAAGTTCTTGCAGGTTTAATGAAATCAGAAAGGCAGCAGAAACAAAATCAAAAAAACAAAATACTAGAAACCAAAATCCAGGGGAAAACACATACGAGGAGCCAAGCAACACAAGAAACCAACACTGAAGAATTGCACAGGGAGAGTATATATAGGAGACAGAACAAAGACTGGGGTATTCAGCTCATATGGAGCAGGTGTGGATAGAAGTGACTAGAAGGGAGCTAGGGGAAAGAAGATAGGCACAAGGGGGCAACAGAGAGTAACTCAAAAAAGCAACGCAGCTTAAATATAACACTCAATGGTAAATAAACCAAAGATCAACAAAACAGAATGACAGAGAAGATAACTGAAACCTCAAAGTTCAAAAGGGAATAACCATAAAATTGATACTTTAAGCAGTGGAGGTTCAGTTGCAAAAAATAAAAAATAAAAAAAAGCTATAAGCACAGGGAAGCATAAATATTTCACAAATGTCTAATAGTAATATGGTAAATTTTTCAATTAATTCTGGACTAACACCTGACCAACGCTAGTACTGTAGATGAAATATAGTTGAAATGTCCTCTCCAAGCGGTAGAAACTATGGAAGCTTGAACCTACACATTACGACACTTGGAGTCCATTGAACCCCCTCCCTCCTTTCTTTAGCCTCTGGGACCTTGATTTTCTAATATAATACATCATTTTCATTAACTAAACAACAGGGGAGCCTTTCTTTTCTTTTAAAATTTAATTACTTACATAAATGAATACACTTTTTGATTGGATTTTTAATAAACTATAAAGCACCTGAAGTGCGGTAATATTGCATTTTTAGGACATAAAAAATAGAGCAAAATCAAATTCACTCTAATACATACTGTTATAAGGAAGCTTAAACTAGCCTGTGGTCTTTGATAGTCAGAGAGACATATTGATCCTGACATGTCTCCCTTTTCTCACCTGTCTATGCACATAAGTTCTCCCTGATGGCTGACACTTTCCTTATTATTTGACTTAATGTTTGAACTCCTTGATAGAAAATTCAGTGGTAGGCAGCTGCTGACAAATGTTTTATCAAATGACTTTATGTTTGTTGTGGTCATTCATTCTAGATTGAATGTCACTCTGCTTGACCTGCAGGTGGGAATGTTTATGCTTTTGTTTATTTCATTGTAATGTGACTGGTTTTCCTTGACAGATAATAGGTAGAAAATGGGATGAATGACAGCTTAATTGTGCATTGAAATGCTTTTGACTTCTCTTCTACATTGGGAACATTTTAGTTACAAGATTGATTCTATGTTTTGCTTTATCCCATAGGATTAAAGAATGGGTTGAGCAAATGCAGAAAGAGCTTGTCACCTTGGCAGACACAGCCACAGCTGGGAAGAGCCTTACCGAGGTAAAATTTGTAAAAACTGAATTTAAAGATAGTGTGCTCTCAGTAACGGATCAACAAGACAGTGATACAAATTCTTGTTTGATATTCAAATCCATTAACTCCTGTATTTCATTTTAAGCACAATTTTACATAAAACAACAATTTTCCTTAAATGACTAATACAAATACAATTCCCATATCTGCTTGTGTGTTCTGTTTTATTCTATTTTTATCTAGATTTTTCTGAGAAACAGGAACCTCTATACTGTAGAGCAAAATGATGCAGAAGAGCTGGTGGCCAGAGCAGCCAGGAACATAGAACAGCTGTTGCAGAAGAGGTCTGCTGCCTTGGAGGTAGGACTCACTGCAAGTAGAGAAACCAACTGTCAGTTTGCAAGTTTAAGTAGATGCTGTGCAGGAACCTCTTTGTCAACAAAGGCTGAAACAGGGCACACTTTTCCATCTGTTTCTTTTGCAAACCAAAACATTGAATGTGGATTTAAAGGTGCAAGATGGTAATAGTTGTTTCTCCTGTGATTTTTTTAAAGTTGTTGAGGAAAACATACATGTAAATACCAAGAGATTACAAAAACAAAATAAGCGTTATTTTAGTGTTTCTTTTCAATTATGTTGTCTCCTTTGATAAGCCCAATTGATTGGTATTAGTCATTCTTCAATTTAAAGGTAGATATCTTTTGTTCAGAAAGATCAAACATTTATTTCATTTTTAATTCTACAAATATTTGAACATTGTATCAGATACATATCTGATATGGTAAACATGCCGTTTTGACTGTTGTGTGTTGGGGAGTGGTGGCCTAGTGGTTAAAGCAGTGCGCTTGTGCTCTGAGAAGGGTGCAAGTACCTGGTTAAATCCCCACAACCTGCACTCTGGGTCCCCGAGCAAGACCCTTGACCCCCGATTGCTCCCCAGACGCCGCTAAGTGGCAGCCCACTGCTTCCCAAGAGGATGGGTTAAGATGCAGAAGTGAATTTCTCCATTGTAAGATTGATGATGTTAAACTAAAATTTGAACAAAAACCTAAAATTAATTTGTTTTTCCAAGGCTGATAGACACTAAAACTAGATGTTAACACATTAAACTTTTTTTTTTTATTGATTTGGTCTCAAACTCTAAACACTTTGGTTCACCCTTATGGTGTATTTATACCTGTCACATTTGGCACAACCATTCTGGTTCTGGTACTCTCTCTGCTGGGTTTCTGATTTCCCTTTTGCATTTTTGGTCCACTCTTAAAAGACTCAAACTCAACGCTATTTCAACGCTATTGATGATTTGAATTGAAAAAGCTTCCTGGATGGGAAGCAAAACATCTTCCAACTTGGAGACAAAGTCCAGTAGATTGTTTTTTTTTTTTTAACTTTTTTTTTGAATGGCTATCACCTGTATGACTGAGAATCTTTACCAGCACATGATGGTTACCTACTCTTGTCCACTACATTTTTGTGCAGTTTGACTCACATTGAAAACAGTATGTTTTACTGGATTTTTCTGTAATTATGTACTCAGTAGTGACAATATTATATTTTAGACATCGCAAATAAAACAAAGCACAATAAATCTACATTGATCAACATTTTACTAATATTGATCATGTTGATCATATATTGTGCATCCCACTTTTTTAAACAAAAGATGATTTTTAAACATATTTGAAAAAAAAATTGATTGATTGATGGTTTTATGCAGTCTGCTCACATGAAATCCACTATGGTTGCATGTGAATTAAAGGCAGGTATTAAAAAAACACCTAAGCTGATCATAATTCAGTTTTTGTTTCATTTTTGTCAGACAATTTTTCTGTTGATACACTGTTGCATATGAACAGTTTCCAATATTATTTCTTTACTTTTCTGTAAGCATCTGAGGAATATGTTTAATATGGAGGACCTGTTGGATGTATTGGCTGAGGGGAATTTGAGAAATTTAAAAGAAAAGTGTTCAGAAACTTAGCTTCATCTTATTATTTTTTCAGCAGTAGGGGATGCAGTAATGAAAGGCTTGACCCTGGGGAGTTTCTTTTTTTCCCTTCTCCACCCCCCTTTTTTCCCTGAAAAGTAGGTCAGAGAGGCAGGTCTTGATCATGAATTAAAACAGTTTCGATGTGATGAGAGAGCCTTCCCAACACCTCATACTATGGCTTTATAAGGCTTCTTGGTAATTGTCTGATTGGTGAAGGAACAAAAGTGTTTATGGATCTTCATAAACACATCTCTGACTTGTCGGTAAACATCATAGTGTTATCATAGAGTGCTCTGGTGCAAGAACATGCATAAAAAATTTGAACATAAGTTTGCATTGGAGTGAGAAAAAATTGTTTTCATAGCAAGTTAAGTTGTTTTTGGTATGAAGGGTTAGTTATGATTCATTGTTAGTGGGTCATTTGTGTGCCTGATTAAATCTAACCCTTTGACACATCACTGTCAATTTATGACATTTTTTCTTCAGTCCCTCCTGCCAATAGCTTTACAGAAAGTATTTGATTTCTCTGTCCTGAAGGGTGTGGATGGAAAAACTAACAGTGAGCAAGTCTTAAGTAAAATGGCTATGTAAACAGGATAGATATCAGGACAGATGGAAAGAAACAGTTACTGTTGCACAGGATGGCTTTAGATGGGCAAAAAAAGAATAAAGAAGGCTTTAAGAACTATTGTTATACAATAATTTAATAATTGGCTATTATTATAATGTGTTTGAAAATAGAAACACCGGCCAACTTTAATTAGAAAATACAAGTTACTTTTTCCAGGGTATTCTGGTTTTGTTTAGATTCAATTTTTGCTGACTGATCTCTGTGTAGTAGGTTTAGCTCTGGATTTTACCTTCTTAAAACAAGTAGCTAGTTTTTTTGTTTTTTTTTAGAGCAGAAACTTCCTTTAATCTTCAGTACCTTTGAAAAAAGAGCAGAGAGGACTAGCAATGTCAACAAAATGTCCTTTAGCCTAAGGCACTCAAACAACTTTTGTCTAAAATCCACTTGGTTTTAAAGTTTTTCAAACATTCCTCTCTTTGTTTTTTCTCCTCTCTTCTAAAATCTTATTGATCCCTGAATTTGCACAGTCAGATAATTTTAGAGGCCACAGTTTGTGATGCACAGTTTCAAAAACAAGTGTTTGGCTTAGAATGGCTACTCATGCTTCCATAAATAAATGTGTGGCAGAATGTAACATGCATTATTAATGCCTACTTGGCTTCACAATGTTGAAAGAAATTACCTTGTCAAATTTCACAATGAACTGTGGTTTGAGCTACACAAGGTAGCTCAGATTTGCAAAAGCCTTTAGTTTTTAATTATTCTAATATTAGGTATTTTTCACCACTCTAAAAAGGGTGTGGTGTGTAATAATTTAAGGGATTCAAATACAGAATATATTCCATTCGCATATATTATTTATTATCATCTATGAACTTAAAGTATGTTAATGGTAGTAGGTCTACCATTTCTGAAGGCAGACATCTTTGCGCTATGGCAGCACACTGCTTACAAACTATTTACTGTAGAGATCGCCATTACAATGTGACAATGTGTCATTGACCATGAGTGATCATGTGATTCTGGAAAAGCATAAAACATTCTATCAATGTGCAAAACGAAGGAAATGCTTTGAGACAGAGGACAGATGCCTATTGTCAATGAAAATGTCTTCACATCCGGCACAGCGAAAATTGTTGCTGAATATGTTTTTTTTCTTCAAAGGACTAAGATGTCTACAACAAATGGTACTGAACTTTGGGAGATAACAAAAATAAACCGGACAACAGAACATTTCTTGCGTGAGCTGTTCTTACCCCATTCATTTGGAGAGTAAAAAAAGTATTTTTTCTCTCTTTCTTGATACTTGCACTGGAAAAAACTGAAGTCCCCTCTAAGAGACAGCTTGTATCGGGATACGTTTGGAACTCTTGGCCTTAGATTGATAGACTGACTATGTAATAGATTAATCGAAATTATATGGTGAGGCACTGCAGTGACCTCAACAAATAAATAACTAAAGCAAAGCCAGTGCTAGAAAAACTGATGCTGTTGTTAAGGACAGATGTATTGAGGACTAAATACACTTACACTAAAAAATGTTTTATTGAAGCACTGCGTCCCTCACAGGAGGTGCTGGGTGGTTTGCTAGAATTTTTGAGACCGATCAATAATCTTTCTCCATGGTGTTATCAAACTCCTCTGAGGTTCACGTTTTTGCCTTTGCAACCACCTGGGAACAGCATACTCGGGCTTGAAATACCTGCTTGCTGTCTCAAGCTTCCCAAAAGCTAACCATGCTTGATAAAACTCCTTCTTCAGCTTGACAGCATTATGGCCACAGCTACAGCCAGCTGCATAAACAATAGTGGCAAAGTAAATGGTTCTCTTAGACTCAATGTCCCCAGCCTCTCTTGGAATCTGAGCAAAGCTCTCTTAGGGGAGGGAATTAAATACATACTTTACCAAGGGTTCTGCCAGATGTTCCCAGCAGATCCTCTCTACTCAGGCCTGCTGAGTCTGTCTGTCTTTGTCCTCTTACAGCATATTCAACTAATCACTAGCTGGTGATTGTTGGACAGGTCTGTCCTTCTTGTCTCTCAAGTATCCAAAGCATGCGGCGGAAGGTCGGAAGATAAAACTAGAAAGTTGATAATTGAACTCTAGCCTAAGGTATCTTGGTGCCAAGTGAACTGAGGGGTTTGCTTGAAAATTTTGTTTATTGTGGATCATCCGTGGCTTCCACAGAAGTCCAATAATAAAACACCACTTGAGACAACAATCAGAGACCCCCCGCTCTAATGTAAGACAACCTTCTCATTATCTGGGAAGAACTCTATCACAAGACAGCTAAGCTGGTGACAGACGGTAGACTGACTCAAGCTTCCACTTCTCCTGTGGGCTACTTCAGAGAAGAAGAGAGTCCAGCCTCTCTTAAGGAGCTGGGTTTCAGAGCCCAGGTTGTGTGTTGAGGGTAGACAGGTTTTCTCTAACTGGTATCATTCAATTTCACACACAAGCTCAGGGTCCTTCCCCCAAGAGAGATGAAGCTCCATGTCCCCAATCTCAGTTTAGGTGTCCAAAGATTGGGTCACCGGGGCCCACGAAATGCTGCGTGGTTCTTTTTGCATCTGTCCCCTCATGGTTCTCCCTGCAGCTGTTCGGCCCACCAGAGGATGACTTTGCGTCTCTTGATTGGGTTTGGCCTGGCCAGAACCGGCGAGGATTAACCTCACCACTAGGTGCTTGCTGATAAACCCCAACAGCAGACTTGGCTCGATGGTATGATGTCAGCTCCACTATACCCGATTGAGCTCACTGGCCTTGTTTTCAGTCATTATGAAGGATGTTGAATAGCTCTTGGTATGGCCGGTTATCCAGAACCTGTTTGCATTGGGAGACCCTTCCAGGGCATTGAAGCCTCAGACAACATAGCCTGGAACATTGAATTTTGAGTTTGCATTACATCTAAGGGATGATAATTGACGTGACAAATACAAATTAAATGAGCAAAGACAAAATATTTCAACATTTTCTAGATATTACTTTTTCAGCAATTGTGCATATCACAGATATTTTAGTTTTCAGTCCAGTTTTTGTTTAGGTTTTGTTTTTCAATATCAATACTTTCTTTATACTATGATGTTGTTTTCACCTGCCCCTAGGTCCTAAATGTTTCTGCTTGAGAGGTGGTAAACTTAAGTAACAGAAACATTAAAGAAATAATTATGTTTTCAACTTAAAGTCCCTACAGCATGAAATGCCCTGTTGTTTCAAATATGTCATTCAAAGGGATGCAAATGCACTGGTGCCTGATCAGCCTCATCAATAAGAGCACAATCCGTATTTTATTTTCCACCATTAGAAAAACCTTTCAATATTTTTAGAACCCAAAATCACAAGCAATGCTTATATTCTGTCCATCAGTATTTTAGGATTTTTTTTCATTCAAATCAAAAATACTTCATCAATGCCAAAGGCAATTAGATCCTGCAGTAACTCATAGACAGTTTTTCAACAAGATGTTATAGTTGATGATAGCTGTAAGCAGGAAGAATCTTCTGTAAATTTGGTAATTATAATCACTTCAGTTATAAGCTGCTGAGGCGACATTAAACACAAAGCAATTTCCCTAAACCTGTAACAATAACAATTTTATTTTTAATCCTATCCTCAACATTTTTGGAACCAAAGCTAAAAATATTTGTTTTATATTTTAATAATAACACAACAAACCAGCCTGCGATGGACTGGCGACTTGTCCAGCGTGTACACCGCATCTCACCCATTGACAGCTGGAGATAGGCACCAGCACCCCAGAAGGGATAAGTGTGACCAAAAATGAATGATGGATGGATGGGAAACAACAAATCAAAAAAAAACTTTGTAATGATCAGACTGATTCAAAAATGATTTCTCCTGGAGGTACTAATGGATTTATTACATCATAATGCATTGACCGTTTTTTTTTTTTTTTGCTATTTCAGTCTTATTAAATACATAGATATGCGGAAATAGCATAAGTTGGCTTCACTGGAATTTTAACAGTTAAAGAACAAATACGGTAAAAGTGTACATACCGAGTCAGCTTGGAGGGGTGATGCTCCTCCAAGGTAAGCTATTGCTTTTACAGCTATTATTCATAAAATATTGAACCATAATTTAACACAGGTTACAAATGGAAACATATTAGCATAGGCACAGGCTGATTATTCAATCACCTAGAGGCAGCTATATTAAAAATGGCTTTTTATTTCAAAGCATCTAATTAAGTCTGGTGATTTAGTGTTTTAATTATAGCTTGATGAGATTTTGATGAAGCTCTTGCATTAAAAAAGTTGCTTAGAGCCTATATTGTATTTGATTTTTAAACATATCAAAATCATAACATTTTATCTCCTGAAATTACAGTTGGGAATTTAATTCAATTTAAACAGTACTGAATCCAGAACAACACAATTAACAACTTAGGAAATGGGATGTCACTGACATCACCTGATTAGATTTTTTTGGGGTAAGATTTATGTTGTCCTATTAGTCAACTTTTATTATGTCAAAGTAAATTGTAGGAATGCTTAATGAAAGTTACATAAAGGGGAATTTATTTTAGAATGTTGTATATGGTATATGTTGATGGTATCTCTAAATATGAAGTTATGTGAATAACGTCTGAAATGCTAACCATATAATCTAAACTGGGCCATTTTTCCAAATTTCAACCATAAGCCAAACAAAGCAATAGTCTATGGGTTGCATTGAATCAAAGGTTCAAGATTACCAGATGACCACATCAAAATATACCAAAAACTTTATTATTGAAGATAACATGGAGTTCTCAGTACTATTACACTCTGAATTCACCAGTATTCAATAGTATTAGGTAGGTTTTCCTGTGTTAGTTCCTAAAAGATCTTCCGTACAGCCTGATGGCTCTGCAGAGTTTGCTTGAAGAACAAAGAGGTGTACACTCATTGGAGATCAACACCAAACCTGATCATGGACAGGTGTTATTGTTGTATAGTACCTCTCAAAGTTAGAAAGAAAGAAAGAAAGAAAGAAAGAAAGAAAGAAAGAAAGAAAGAAAGAAAGAAAGAAAGAAAGAAAGAAAGAAAAACTGAGACTTATAACTTTTGAATTTAGTACTACTGTCTGGGATATTTGTGTTTAGTGTGGTCACTTAGTTGAATGTAAACAATTTTAAAAGGGAAGATTAGATTATAGGTTGCTGAGATTAATTGAGAAGGATAATAATTAGTCTTGGATTTCTTGCTTCCTTTTAAAGGAATAAAATTGGGTTCTAGTGCCTGGTTACAGGTCCCGAGAGATGTTTGTTGATGTTTGTATCAAGCTGTTTTTTGTGGGCAGCATGATGACCAAGTGGCTAATTGCAGGGTACTTAAAGGGAAGCCCAGATATCAGCTAACAGGGAATAATAATGAGAAAGTTAATTCTAATTAAATGTATACAGCGGCTCAGTTTGTAGCACTGTTCATAGCACTGCTGCCATGCCTTGGTGAGATTCCTTGCCCAGGGCCTTTCTGCATGGTGTTTGCATGTTCACCCCATACACTGGCATTTCAGGATGTGTAGTGTTAGGGTGTGCATGATTGTGTCTATGGATGGATAGATGGATGGGTTTATGCTGTCTACTCACAAGAAATCAACTATAGTTGCATGTGAATTAAAGGAAGGTATAGAACACCTAAGAGTTGCAGGTGTTCCAAGTTACTACACAACTGGTTAATTATCTGGGTGCACTTCCTATGTTTGAGTGTTTTAAGTTCAACTGTTAAGATCCAGGTCCTCTGTTGTTTCCTAGGTCACTTGAGCAGTTAGTACAGTTGCAGCAGGACTGTGACATGTAGCCATTTCTAAGACGGAATTTCATGACAATTTCATGCTGCTGGGTAAGCAAATGTTTTGGTCGTTTAGACCAGTGTTTTTCAATCCTGGTCCTCAAGGCACCCTGCTCTGCATGTTTTGGATGTTTCTGAGGTTCAGCAAACCTGATTCAGATGATTGCAGTTTAACAAAGCCTGATAATCTGCTATCAATTGATAACAGGTGTGTGAAAGCTGGGAAACATCTAAAACATGCAGGGCAGGGTACCATGAGGACCATGTTTGAAAAACACTGGTTTAGACACTCTTGCAAATGCATCTGGTGCCACCATCCAGTATTTCAGGGGATTACCAGCCAATGCATATAACAAAACCTAGTGATTTTAGAGTAGCAAAGTCTAAATATTGGGTTAAATCTAGTCTTTTAAACTAAACTGTAGTTGAGTGATTTAAATTTGTCTATTGCTATGAAAGAAAAAGCAAGAAGAAGGTTGTCTGGAATGGGTTGGTGCACCTAGGTCCTGTTGCATCCTCGTTTGCCAATATGCAGGTTAAAGGACGCTAATTGGGGCAATAAAAATTGAGAACTCTTTAAAGTTGTAGGGAAGTCATATTTAAATTTCAAATCATCCTGGCTAAGGATTTGTATATTGTACTCTTTGTCAGACGATATTGTCCCAAAATTTAGAACATTTCTATAAAAAAAACCAATCCTGTCTTAAAATCTGTGGGGTTTTTTTTTCGTTATCTTAATTATAATAATTATAATTATTCTTAATTATTATTATATAACTATATGTCAGCCTGAACACCTAAATTCGGCCATCAATAATCAACGGTTATCTGTCAATCAATTTTTCGGTCATAGCATCTTGATTCATATGTCACAGCCAATATACGCAACAGTTGAAATAAGAAATAAGAATCATTCACTTTACCATTAAATTACACTTTGTGGAGGATCAAAGACTGGTTCCTATGTGGTTGACCCCATTTCTATTGTTAGTCAGTGTGGCAGGAACATTTTTATTTTTGTTCGCTCATATATTTAGTTATGCTATTTATCCAGTGAAAATTTTTTTACTCAGTTTGTTGTACCTGCAAGGCTGAGAAAATGTCTGAGTGAGGGGTGGTTTTAGACAAAACATACTTATTCCCACGAAAAGTCAAATTGCTTCTCAAAGTTTGTTAAAGCACGTGTAATTTGTTTGGACTCTGACACAACCTTCACAGTTTTTTCCTCAACATAAGTAAGGGAGACAAACTCATGTCTAGGTAGAACAGGGCTGAATACTGTGCCGTAAGGGCCATATGATGAACTGCTTTCTCTTTGCAAAGATATGAAAATAAAGTGCTGTATGAGTGAAATCCATCGATCTCTGTTTATTTAACTAGGGTGAATAGTTGAATGCTCTTTTCCCACTACTGTCAGCTTAGAAGAATGGTGTGAATTAACTTTAAGTTAATGTCACGGTTATGAATATACTAGTAATGGTCAGGGCTAGGTTGAATGTCAGGGTTAGGTATAAATGCAGTAGCTAAAATATACAGTCGTAATATATTTTAGAGACATGACTGTGTTTGGGTGTGAGGGGTTTATGTTAGTGTGTGTGTGATGCTGAAACGCAGTAATGAGCAGTGGCTATGATATGATCAGAGGTATGCTACTCTCATAAGCAGATGTTACCCAGTCTCCCATCTCTTCTCAGAAAGGAGGTTGCTCCATATGTCTCTATCTTTCTGTTTTTTTCTGGTATGTTTTGTTATTACAGAGATACAGAGCAAACACTAGGAAACAGCAAGGATTGGGAATTTTACCTAGATTTACAGTATGTTTGGCCAGGGGAATTGTGCACAATGTAAAAAAAACGAAGCAACAGCTGAGATGGAATATTTGAGACAAAGGCATTGAAAGCGTGTTTCTACTTCTGACATATGTTTGGGTGCCATATTTTGGAGTCTCATATAATAATGCACATTCTAAAGATGCTAAATTATTTATAGTAAAAAATGGTTAATTTCAGTTGTTAAATGGTGAATTTTAAGTTATACATATGGTGAAAATATTAATCTAGATTTTGTAACTCTAAATGGAGATGTTGTTTACCTAAATGTCTATTTACTGCCCGATATCTCATCAGAAATACACTATTGTGACTTAGCATTAGGCAAACTTGCAATGGGCTGGTAAACAGTACAGAAGGAGAGTGGGAAAGTGCATCAATTACTGGCTGGGAGGAGTTAAAGTTGTAGTCATTGCTTTTCAAAATTTGTAAATGTATTTGCCCAAATAATGAAATTTCATTGTAAAATATCTCCCCTCCCCTGCCCCCCTTAAAAGGGAAAAAAAAGCTTTCTTTTTTGCCTTACTAAAAGCTGAGAAATGCAACAAAATTCTTATTGAGAAAAGATAATTTATAAAGATTAAGCTCACTATTTTGTATTAAGATTTTTTATTTTATTTTGTACACACCTGAAAATGGAAGTAAATGATATAAACAAAAATTATTTGTCAATAACAAGTAGTGCTTTATTAACTAAACCCCAAATCCCCCCCAAAAATCTATGGAAAAAAATAAGATTCCAAGCAAACTTAAAGAGAGGGCATCAAAGATTATAGTTGCAAAATACAATTGTTTTATGTGTTACTTTGTTAAGTAATTTTCTGTTGTTCCTGTTGTGTTTTGACAATATAGACCTGGAAGTTATTATCACAGAGCTAGTAATAGCCCAGAAGATTTGCTCTCACAAGTAGACCATTATCTTGTTGCCATAAGTTTTCGCTTGGTAAATATGTATAAACCTTTATTAGAGATGGTTTAGAGAATAAAATCCTATGTAACCGAGATGGAAATGGGAAGGTAGGTGATAAAGGGAAAAGGGATAAGAATTGAGGGGAGAAAAACATAGAGAGAGAAAAGAGACAAACAAAAGAGGAAAAAAAACACACGAAACAACACAGAAACACATTAGCTTCTACAGCTCTACATGAAAAAAAAAAACAAACATTAAAAAATTGAGAACAAAACAATTAAAAAAAAATACAACACACAAGCCACAAGAGGAGCAGGTATCCCATGGTAAGGTCATTTTCTTAAAACCAAGCCCACTTAAGTAAGCTTTTTGAATGTATAGAAATGGTTGCATCATTGCATACAGAAATAGGGAGTTATATTGTCATTAAGTGGAGTTAACTCTGCATGAAATAGAACAAGATTTTGTTGCTTCTTGAGTAAAATAATTTTTGCACTGGGCACAATAAGAGAGACATAAACACAGTTGTGGTCTATCTACTGAACATGCAACTCATACAGTACATGATTCTCTCACATGCATGCATTATAAAGAAAAAAAAGCAAAACAGTAAATTAGATATAAGGCAGCTGTAGATTTGCTATTCCCATAAGGCCCTTTGGTGCCCTTAGAGAACAGCAATGTGGATCAGCATGGTACTCCCCTGGGTTCCAACAGCTGCAGACATCTCACCTCCACCTCAGTGGCTCAGCAACTTTTGCTTGAAATACATATTCCCTACATTACTTTGGATATGTGCACGCTTTCCATATATTTTGTTGCTGTGATCCTAGAGTGAAATGAAAATAAAATGTCTATTACCTTTGGTCAATTTATTTTCTTTTGTGTTTCAGTTTTTCTGTTTCGTTTTTTTTACTTGTTAATTGCAATCAGTGTTTTGAAACTACTCTTATAACAGGGAAAATAGGTTTTTTCGCTGTAAAATTGGATTGTTTTCTTCTTCTCATTTTTTGTTACAGTTAATCCTTTTCACATAGTTCAGGGATCTTGTTTATAAAGAGTACATTTGCAAAAAATGTTAAAGTTGTCATCTATTGAAAACAAAATATTGCAGTCCCTCAAGCCAATTCTTACCATACAATATTTAAATGTTTTACTTAAAATATTTAAATGTTTCCTTCTATCACTTAACAGGTGTGGGAATTCACACAAATTGCTGTAAACATTTGAATACTGCTGAACCGCCTGTAAAATGGTTGGTGATGGATGCTTTGATTATGCTGGAGACTGCAAATTGGAGAAATAGGGATTGAATGCACATTCAGGGAATACTTATTTTTCTTAAACCAGGATGCTGAATGGTTTATCAGGTGATTGACCTCAATAGAGCATTGCTTTTGGATCTTTGTTGTGGATGGAATCCAATATAGGAGAGACTGACCCACTGGATAACTGCCATCCCTGTACATTGTAGGTGTTAAACTCCAGAGGTCAGTGTGCATAACTGAATTCTGGTGTAGAAAAACGGATCACTGGGTGCACGGTTCTAGATATGAAGTTAGATATGAAGAAATAATCCATGGCATTATACAATTTCAAATATATCATGATTTTACAGGCATAGAGTTTACATGTTTAATAGAATAGTCTTCTTGCTACAATCAGTTTATTAAAGATCCAAAATAATGCTTGAAAGTTTTGGCCTGATCTAAATATAGTAAGATAATGTAGGTGAAACTGGTATTATTGGTCATATTAAATGTTGTAGATATTTTTTTGCCAGATTTACTTTTTTATATATAATTTTATCAATTATAGTTATTAACCACACAGTTTTTTCTGTTGGTTCTTATCAATGCAAGGTGTTAAACTTGTCAATAATTAATTGACTCTCTGCCTGATGCTACTTTTAGGAACAAAATATTCTTTGAATATATCCATATTTCAATTCAGTTCAGCTTATTTTATATAGCGCTAATTCACAACACATGTCATCTCAAGGCACTTTACAATTCCACCAGATCATACTGTCAAATTGATTTAAAATTTCCTATCTAAAGAAAACCAGTCGATTGCATCTACTCACTGACTCGAAGGCAATTCCTCACACTAAGCATGCATGTAGCAACAGTGGAGAGAAAAAAACTTTTAATAGGAGGAAACCTCCAGCAGAACCAGACTCATTGTGAGCGATGATTTGCCGAGGCCGACTGGGATTCAAGGAGACAGAAGCAGACATACAGAAAGAAGCAGAGATACAAATGCACATCCAGACAGTCATAGTCAGAGAAACAGGAGTACAGTGAAAAACAGGCAGACCTCGAAGATCTATAAACAAAGGTGTTGATGGCAGCAGCACAGCTGATATTTCTTTCCAGGATGGTGTCAGAGTGAAACAGCAACAGACCAGATGAATATACTATGAAAAAAAGCAGGGAGAGCATAGTGTTCGAGATTGAATTAACAAACTCTGCAGATTGGGAGAATAGAGATAGAATGAAGCGGAATGATGAAAAAGGGGCCCCTCTGTCCTCCAGCAGGCTAAGCCTATAGCAGCATTATTAATGTAGAGTTGTTTTAAGGGCACCACCTAGACAACCAGTGGTTGAATGACGATATGCAGCTAAACATGTCAAATATGACTGGTCAGATCAGCGAAGGGACCAGAGAAAATTACGTAGTCTGACATTATTTTGGCAAACTTAAACACCGAAGCAACGCTAATAGTGACCTCCAGTGGGCTTAACCAAGTGTCATTACCACCAGCGTAAATAACAATCTTACTGTATTTAAAGGGGAACACCGTTTTTTTTTTTTTACATTTGCCCCTTGATTTTACGTTAAATACATCATGTTCTACTCACCCATATTAGTTTTGTGTCATTTGGAGCTGTTCTGAAGATATTCGGTTTTGTTATATCCAAGTAAAATCTTCCTATGGGCAACAAGTTGAAGGCAAAAAACTAAACTGTTCATAATTTATTCTTTATGTAATGCCAGAATTCACAACATGTAGGCGAATCACTGTGTCTGAAGTCATCCGCGCGCTAACTTTGTTTGTAGATGTTGGAGCTTGGCCTGTTTACCAGGGTAATCCTGATTCTCTTACCGTGACTAATAAATATGCTCTCCATCATCAGACATGGGAATTGGCTCAGAGTTTAGCCGCTTACCTGTGTCTTTTCTTGACAGGGTACTGTGGACCTAGTTAACAGTTACCTTTTGTATATATACTTCTTTCTTTCTGTATGTCTGCTGCTGTGTCCTTGAACCCCAGCAGAAAGCTGCTCACACTGAGCGTGATCTGCTGGAGGTTTCTTCCTTTTAAAAGGGAGTTCTTCCTCTCCAATGTCGCTACATGCATGCTTAGTGGGAGTGATTGCTGACGAGTCAATGAGCCGATGCATTGAGCAGGTTTACTTGGATAGAAAACTTTAATCCATCTGACTGTATGACCTGGTTGAATCATCTCTGTAATGTGCCTTGAGATGACAGGTGTTGTAAATTGGTGCTATATAAATAAACTAAATTGAATTTAACTGAACATAATGATAGTCTTATCCACATAAATATATAGCATGTGATAGTGCTCTCCCACATGTTTGTGTATGTTTTTAGTATTTTTATTTGCAAGCTTCGATACGTTTTTCTCCTAGTACATCTGAATTTAGCTAGTATGGGAGAGTATAGGAGTATAGGATTCTGTCCTTTGTATAAACCTTTTATTATTAATACAATTAGGACCCCTATATTTTCTTTCTTTCTTTTGATTGCTTTTTTATATTTCTCGTTACATTGCCATCAGCATTCAGGAATATTAAAGTGCTAGATTGAAAAACCTTGAGTCAGAAACGGAAAGATATAAGTGTGGGTGTTAATGATCTCTTAGACCTTTGTGAGTATCGCTTTGTTGTCTGGGAGCAGGGTGGTGTGCTCCGAATTGGCCATTGATTTTAGGTGTGGAGCCTTGGCACACATACTCAAACACATACACATGCCTGAGACGCTTGTTGAGGTTTAGCAGAGCTTGTCTCATCTTCCTTGTCTATCCTTTAAGCTGTGCACCACTTTCTCACTAAATGCATGGTAGACTGCTGGGCAGCCCTGATGGCATGACAGTAAGGCTTGCACACGTCTTAAAGCCATGTGTCTCTATGGGGTTTTCACCTCTCCAATATGTGTACCCAGCCGAATGTTATTAGTAGAATCCAAATGGTGTAACCATATTCCTTGTTTCTGCAATCTTTAGATCCTTCACATCTTAAGCTTTATTCAAAATATGGTTCAACACTGCTCTCTATGGATCTTAAAAGTTCAAACTCAATATTATTTCAGATTTATTCCTTCTTCTGATACTACTTTTCACACCTTGTTCTTTAAACCTCTGCACCTCACTCCTGAAATAGCCCAAATGTCCAGTGTTCTTTATTCTGGATTACCACATAAGGCTCAAAAAGGACTCATCTTTTGAAGGAGTGGACCCATTATTGCATAGACTTTTCACAAAAATTGAAAGAGAGTTTAATGAGCAGTTAGATCAAACATGCTAAAGAAGCTGTTATGCACTTCCCATTAAGTAAAACACTGGAGTGCTGAATTTATTTTGAGCTGACATCTAATCAATTGGTGCAAATGGCAACTAGCAGTTGTTCTGTAATGAGCTGTTATACTAGTTTAGAAATATTGGTTCGTGTGTTTTTAGGAGTCTGGTTACTCAGATGTCTCTAACCTTTGCTGCATTTCTTCATGTTGGTATGTTTAAAAAGGTTGATACAGCAATAGTGATAAATAGAGGGAAAATTAGGTGTTTTTCCTAACACATCTCATTCCACCCTCCCCCATATCCCCCAGAGGGTAGAGGAGCCTCGTCAAGGCTCTGTCATAAATTTTTAACAAGCCAGTCCGTCTGTCCTCTTGGGGAGTGTGTGTATATTTGCACATTTATATCTTCCTTTTTCTTCACATTGGCAATTGAATGGAAATGGGGAATGTATAAACATTATCACCAATATTGTAACATTATCACCTTATTGTTACAAAGTGTGAAAAACTGTCCGTAAAGCATTAAGCCACTTTACTATACACCAAGAGATATTTACAGCAATGGCATTTTTATGAATTGAGTAGCTAGTGTTATTAAGAAGTACTAATTAGGTTCAGCCCATCAGAGCAACATTCTCTTGTAATGCATGGGTGTTATTTTGCATCCCCCAAATATTATGACCGCACATTTATCTGCACGTACACACTGTAATGATACATTGCAAACACTCATTCACACATGTAGGCAGTGTATACAGTTAATAGTGTATATGTCAGAATATGACCTGTGGCACTGTCCTTCTGGGACTTTCCATTGACTTCCATTAATTTCCCATTAATTTCATTAGCCTAACCCAGACCTTCACCCTTACCCTACCCATTACCAACACATACTGTACCTAACTTTATAATGCTAACACAAACTCGAATTAAACCTTAGTCATAAACCTAACTCAACAGTACCTGTAAGTCCCCACATTGTCGTATATTCTTGGGAAATTGTGCCCACAATGTAACACACACATACACTAAGGTACATTTTTGGTTTGCTTAAATAACCATGAATGTATAAATAAAAATTCTTTGTTTTTAGCTTCACTCAGCAAAACACAAATTATATTTTCCAATTAGAGAAGGGCATTATCACTGTTTGCACCATGTTAGTGGTCTTGTTTGCCCCAGTGATGAACATGCTGGTCAAGGCTACAGAAGTGGAATGTAGGGGCCCCTTGTCCAGATCCGGCATTCTCCAACCACCAATTAGGGCCTACATGGATGAACTGACTGTCACATCAACATGAGTGACTGGATGCCGGTTGCTCCTCCGCTGTCTGGAAAGGATCATGGCATGGGCAAGGATGATGTTTAAGCCAGCCAAGTCCAGATCCCTTGTCCTGAGGAAGGGGAAAGTGGGAAACATTGTCAGAGAAGCCTGTGAAGAGCTTAGGGAAGATGTTCGATAGCACCCTGAAAGACAAAGCACCAGTGGAGGCAGCCCATGTAAAGCTAAAGGCATGGCTAGCAGCAGTGGAAACGTCTGGTCTCCCAGGGAAGTTTAAGGCATGGATATACCAGCATGGCATCCTGCCAAGACTTCTGTGGCCACTACTGATTTATGAAGTTCCAGTAACCATGGTGGAGGGCTTTGAACCCAATGTCAGCCAATACCTACGGGGATGGCTGGGTCGGCCAAAGAGCCTCAGCAGCATTGCCCTCTAGGGGCACTCCAACAAGCTGCAGCTTCCTTTGACTGGCGTGACGGAGGAGTTTAAAGTCACCAGAGCCAGGGAGGTGTTGCTTTACAGAGACTCTGCTGACACCAGAGTCTCTTCTGCCGGCATCACAGTCAGAACTGGGAGGAAATGGCGAGCACAACAGGCAGTCAACCAAGCAGAAGCGAAACTGAGACATAGCGTCTTAGTTGGCTCTGTGGCAGTTGGACGAGCTGGTCTAGGTAGCCACACAAAGCCACGCTACAACCAAGCCCGAAGACAAGAGCGATGACAGATGGTACAGGGAGAGATTTGTGCAGAGATAGAGGAGCAACGCCAAAGTAGGAGGGTGGAAATGCACCAGCAAGGAGCCTTGACCGATTGGGACCATGCATCTGCCCGGAAGATCACCTGGACAGAACTATGGAAGTATGAAGAGCAGGACTTAAGTTCCTGATCTAGTCAGTGTATGATGTCCTTCCAAGTCCATCTAAATTTTATATCTGGAGCCTTGCAGAAGCACCAACATGCCCACTGTGCCCGGATCATGGTTTCCTGGAGCACATCCTGAGCTTCTGCCCTAAAGTGCTGGGAGAGGGAAGGTGCATGTGATGATAGGTGTTGAAGGCAGTAGCAGACACTATCTGCACTGGAATCCAGGAGTCAAAGCACCAGTCTCCTTTGAGGCACAATATCTTCTTTGTCAGGGCAGGGGAGAAACCTGAGAGAGCAGGTAAGGGCACAACTTGACTGCTAGCCATGGCTCGGGATTGGCAGTAGCATGTGGACCTCGGAAGGCAGTTAAAGTTCCTAGAGCACATTGCAAGGATGTCACTGAGGCCAGATCTGGTCTCAACATCTGACTTGAAAAAGCAAGTCGTGTTACTGGAGCTTACAGTACCCTGGGAAGACAGGATGGAGGAGGCTCACGAAAGGAAGAAGGTGAGATATCTTGAGGTCATTGAGGCATGGAGACGCCATGGATGGAGGGCCCACTGTGAGCCAATAAAAGTGAGCTACAGAGGCTTCCTCAGTCTGACGGCATTGGGCATTCAGGATCCTTCACATCAGAGGGTTGCTTGAGAAAAGAGCAACCGGAAACATCAGTGAGGCCACTGAAAGAGCCTCAAGGTGGCTGTGGATCAAGATGGGAGACGCATCGAGTAGCACGCTGCTTGAACACAAACTGGGGCATGATCAACCCCAGTTGGGATGCCCAGACGAGGGTGTCTAAAGATCAAAGACCCGAAACACCATATGACCCTGGGTCCTTCACTGATGATGTGTTCAAGCTGCACCGGCTAGGTGTTTCAAAATCGTAATCTAATCTATAGATTTGTAACCATCTCAAAAGTAAACAGATATTTTATGAGATTAATTTAATATCACTTGGTAAAAGGCTGTACTAAATGTGGATCTGTATGGAGAAAATCTGGAGAATACTTGTTGTGAATACTGGAGAATAAGTTGTGAATATTCTCCAGATGTTCTGGATACAGATGTTCTGTATTAAAGAGAACAATCATATATGCTTTCTGTCTGGTGTGTTATCTTTTGTCTCAAAAACTGTATATTTTACTTCTTACATTTGTCCTTATATAACGATTTAATGGGCAATCACATTTTTGTTCATAACACCACCCAAGGTGTGTTAGTATTCAATACATAATATATATTTGTCTCTAGTACTTAAAATGTACTAAGCTACATATCCCATTTGTCCTGAAATAATTGTAAATGTATATTCTGTCAGTAGGAAATAATAATGGCTGTAAACTTCAGTGCAGGGAACAGAAAATCCTTGCACATCAAGGGCTTCATGAATAATAATTTCATCGCCGCTACCTTGTGGTGATTCCAGAGTACAGATGTTTGTTTATGGGTAAACTAGACGGTATATTTAGCAGCTGACAGGTCTGGAACAGATTCAAGGACTGGAGGCCAAAGAGATGACACTCTTGATCAAAAATGAGATCCCTACGAGCAGCCATGGTCATAGACGTAAATAGACATGTATCTACTAACAAATGACACAATAAATAAACATCTTGTTTAGCTCAGATGTGCCTGTTATACCCTTAAAAATTACAGACCCACTGATACTGACTTTGGGAAACAACCAGTAGCAGTCTATTTTTTTCAGAATTTCCTGCACTTCTAGTATGTGAATCCCCATTTCTTTTCTCTGATGGAAAAGAGTGTCTGACAGAATATTTTTGCATACCTGCCTCCTATTCCTCCACTTGGGTGCTCTAACTGTCCTGAGACAAAGTAGGGGAGGAAAAGATCAAGTTCATTTGTTACATATGTAAATTTACCTAGAGGTAAGACCACAGTCCGCACTAAGTTATTAGCTTTTCTCTGTTACCCTCTTTCTCTGCTGTTTCCCTTGGGATATCTATTTCTCTTATTCTCTGCATTCCCTCTTAAAGTATATGCCATTTTTACTCTGGGAAGCTCTTTTACAACTACAGAAAGCCATGTTTATCTATAATTAGGGTTACACAATATATCACGTACTTTTTTCTGACAATATCTCTATGTGTGATATCAATATAACAAATTCTATTGCTTTTTCACATTTCTGCATAAGAGGTGAGAGGTTGGTGGGGTCTCAGCACGGCACTATCTATGCTGGAAGCATCACTAGCAGCGCTCAGTTAAAGCATACTAACATACCTTTGTTTTTAGGCAGTAATAATTTAACTGTAAGTCTTAATTTTAAATTGTGATCAAGAATGTCTTGACTTCAGTGTTTGGTTCACAGTATATCACAGCATATCCATAGCAAATTTACTGCATGAATGTATTATGTACTTAAATAATGTAATGTATATAGTGCAATGTAATTTTTCTCTTCGGTCTGCTGGTTGATGGTAATTTTGGGCTTGTTAGGTCCCAACTACCTGACCCAACAATTAGTTGAAATAAAATTTCACCGAATTTGGTAAAAGTTGGAGCTCTTTCATTAGTTCCCAATCATTCCTCTGATTTTTTTTGGAAAGTTTTTTTTTTTTTTACCTGCAAGCAAGGTTTTTTTTATTGCTATAAGATCATGTTATTCTCAACACTGATGAGCTACTGTATGCATTTATTCTTGTGCCTTAGCAATTGTACATGACTGACTATACAGCTCCACTGCTGGGGCGAACTGTATAGTGCCTTTTAATGGAAACCAACAAGTCTGTCTGTTGGAATGAATATAATTTGGTGGGAAATGTAGTTTATATATATTCATATTACATACACTATAGAAGGTTAATCAATAGACTAGGGAATGTCCATAATAAGTAATATAAATGAGTATGAACACATGCAAACTTCCTGTGTTTCAACCTTTCCATTCTGACGTGGTGATACACTAAGCTGTGTCCTTTAGTGGGCAGTAAGTGTTACAGGATTGTGAAGGTCCTGTGGTTTCAGCTCTGTGTGAGTGTGAGATGATAAACATTTTCCTGTCTCTTATTGTCTCCATCATGGTTTTAAAAATGCTATCTTCTGTATGAGTTTCTAATATTAGATTTTAGCTGTGAAACATCCTTTGGGCAGCTTCTAATCTAAAGTCCCATTTCAATTTTGTCCCCTAGAAACTGGCCACAGCTGCTGAAGTGTTCCAGAAGGAGCATGTTTGGAAAGATGAATTTGAGGTAAACAGGAAAGAAAAATGCACACACCAGAAAACACAAACACACAGGACCATACACAAAGGCTTTAAAAAGAAAGAATTAGTTACAGAGATGGTCCTTCATTAAGTCTGGATTTACATTTACCTCTTTGATGTGATGTCTTATCAGGTTTCTGTCGTAAACATAGATCACACCTTCACTGCTAAATGGAGCCATCTTTATTGTATTTTGTGGCATATTGGCTCTGTTCGAATTCATGGGCTGCATCCTCCAAGGACGCGGTCTACCTAGACTGGATCCTCCGAAGTCCGTGAAAATAAGGAGACCGGAAGTGTTTTGGCTGTGAATTCAAACAGGTCTGCCCTTCGGCGGGTTTTACCGCCGTATGCTCTGTGGCTTAGCAACCGTTAAAGTTGACACACAAAGCAGGAATAGAATGAATACCGAAGTTTTCAAAACTGTTTGTTTATTTCTTTCCTTTGTATTGTAAAGTGAACAAAGACTACACTCACAAGAATCCAGAGTGGAATAAAGGTTCCAACCACCGGGAGCATGAATAAATAAAATCAAATGTAATGATAGAAACCTTAGTCAGTTATATAACATGCTGCTGTCATTTTGCACATCTCTGATGTTGCTGCTATTTTCTAATATCCATAACTGTAAAAATGTCCATAGCCGCATATTGGTTATTTATTCTCCAGTTTTATATTGTTAAAACACTTTACAGAATTGTATTGTTTATATTTTAACTATTCCCTATTATGTTATTCTTATACATTTTTCTAAGGTCCTCATTTGTGTGACCATTTTCAATAATCTTTCTGCTGCTGTAATTTTGCCCAATAAAGGGATTTTCTATTCTATAAAAGGGGTAGAAATATATAAGTAAATCTAAACAATCACTGCAAAATCACTAATATTCAACAAACAGAAATACTTAGTTAAGCATATTGTGCAAAACAGCAATAAAAAAATTAAACTCCTATCAGATTTATAGTCCTCACACTTCAGATATATTAGAATCTGTCCTTAAATTACAGCCAAACTCATTTACACAGTAACAGATAAAAAGCTTTAGATAAATCAAACATTGCCGCCACATATCTGACTCAATAACCATTAAAACAACTATTTTCATTCATTTCACATGGAACTATTAACAGACTTGTATTATATTAAACTGAACTTCCAATTTTCACCACTGTCACATTACGAGGAGTCTTGGAATCCAACCAGACCTCGGCGCCACACTATGACGTAATCATCCTTCGAATCTGGCCTTCTAAGGATGCATCCCAGGATTTCGAACAGAGCAATTGTGTCTTATTTCAAGACAAGTACAGACAGTTTTTAATGTATGAATATTTTTTTATCACAAACAGTGTTTAAAATACTAGATGGAAGCGGAGGTGGTTTCTTTTAGATTTGATATCCAGAAAGTGACAACAGAAGCAAAAATAACAAAATACAGAAAACCAAAATAAGAGACATCAGGTAAAGCACAGACGAGGAGCGAACGACGAGAAACTAACAGAGTAACTGAATAGGAGTTGTATATATGGGGGACAGAAACAATGGGACGACTAATTAGCAGATGACGAACAGGTGTGGACAGAAGAATCTAGAAGGGAGCTAGGAGAATGAGACTGACACAAGAGGGTGACAGAGGGTAAACAAGAAATACATAAGAACTCAAATTCAACCAAAAACAGCTAGAATAACAAAAATGGAGATAAAACCAATGAAAACCCAAAAAGAAAACTTAAACATAACCAAAACCATGACAGCTTGCTGCCACCCACACAATATACACCTGTATAAACACATACGGTAGGTAAAAGTCAAACATTAACTAACGCAGCATTAATAGGATAAATCAATGTTTTTTTTTGGTTCTTTTTTTTTATCTGCAGAAGATGTGAACCAAAATTCTGTTTAAAATGAATAGAAGGAAAATATATTTTTTAAGTATAAAATATACCTATTTACAAAATCAAGGAATGTGTGAAAGAAATGTCACTGAAAAAGAGAGGTATTCACTGAAAGAAGTACAAGCGCATTTTATCAGCGTGAAGAAGAATAGTTGTTTATTTAATGCTGTAGTTTGGAGATTTGAAGCTAACCTCACACATACTACATCCCACGTCAGCTCCCTCATACCCTGATACAAGTTGCTTACTTTTTTAGCCCTGCAACCCTTTCTATGTAGCAACAATGTTGACTCTCCTCCTCTTTTTTACAGCCACATTAAAGGTGGCATTTTTAATCATTCTCAAAGAACCTCAACACCCATCATATCAAAAACAACAACTAAATGGAAAAATTGCAATTAAAATACCACAACCCCATCATCATAATATACATTAATGAAATCCAATTGGAACCAAATTTGAATTAAAATGTAATACAGTCTCACACACATCATCCCAACAGGATCCTGGGGATTCTCATGAAAGAGACACTCAGATCAGTCAAACTGCCAGAGGAAATGTTAAACGTCTTTAATGATTGATTTGCGTACTAAACTTAACTGCCTGTGTGTCTTTTGTTAGCATTGTTTTTCTCCAAATAGCAGGCAAACCTTAAGCCTCCGAACTCAATGGTTATGTTCAATATAAAGCATGAACATTGGTTTCCAGTGTCCAAAATTATTATCATGGTTTATGGCACAAGAGGGCTATATTGAATTATTTTTCCTGAAATATAGTTAAGAAACACCCAAGTCACTTTTTGAATAACTGCACACCCACAAGACCATCCTAACTGCTCTTCCACTACTCAGAAGGATCGCCTATCTAACATGAATGCATGCATGAGTGTGTGTGAGCCCTGTTTCACTTGTGTGTAGCTCTGTTTAAGGTCTTTCTGCATTGTTCAGAATTTTAGTATGTATCGAAAGCAATGGCGCAATAATGAATAGGTGCAACAGAAGAGCACTGCATGCACAAGCACTGAAAGTGCACAACACAATAAAAGGAAACCTGCAAGGAAGGAGCACACAAATTGGTGTTAAGTGAACACATCAAATAGAATATCATGTAGTAAAACAGCAGATATGATGATTGGCTTGGATAAAAAAAAAAAAAAAAAAAAAAAATTCACTACGCCTTAAATTTTTTCCCTCAAAATAAAAGATTGAAATTATTTAATTATCTATAATGTGATCATATGTGTGGTTTATCTACATATAGCAATCCCAGAAATCCAACCATGTAGTTTGTGGCAAAAATTATCAATTCATTACTTTCCTGTCACATTCCCACAAAAAAAAATATATTTTTTTCTGATTTCTGTGACAGATTTTCAGAGAATGCCTTTATGAATACAAGGTCATAATCCATAAATGGAAGGCTTAAAAGGCTGCTTTTATTTAGAAAATGTACATATCTTTTAAAAACTATGAAAAGGCTGAACAATTCATGTGCATTGATTCTTTCAGGATCCTTAGGTTTTTTTGTTCTAAAATGCTAATATTTGGCTTTTAATAATTTCCTAATTAGCAAATTTGTAATTTTGCTGTAATAATGTTTTTCTCGTTTGTTGTTTTGTTAACAGGCTGATGAAATTTCCTACTACAACGCAAAAGACAATGTAAGCAATTTTATTTCATTTTTTGTCTTTTTTGTCTTAAGTCCTTGGTAGCAGCTAAGAAATAGTACAAGAATTTTTTTTTTTTCTTACAGGGTCCTATTTTTTATACAGCTCGTCTTCCCTTCTGTCTCCTATTTTACCCATACTATTCACCACATTCACACATTCCCCCCCCCCCCCCCCCCCCCCCTTTCTCTATATATTGCAGTTCCCCCTTCTCTTTCCCACTTCTTGGGCTCTTCTTCCCATGCAAGCCTCCTTTCAGTCATCTTTCCTCCAACCCTCTCTCAGGTGAAGAGGTTCCTGCCATGCTTCTCCCCTAATTGACAGATGAGATGTATGAGCTGGCTACACTGTTGCTTTATTAGGAAGCAAGTGTTCACACCATCCTTTGCTGACTCCCTCTCTCTCCCAACACCTCACCGCCTTTCTACTATAGATTCCTTCATATCTCATCAGTTTTTGCTTTTGCCCACTTATTGTTCTTTTTCTACAGCTTTCTTTTTATGCAAATCTGGAGGTTGAATACACTGCCTAACACCCCTCCTTTGGAGGGATTATGAAAGAGCTCACAGCATATATTTTATCAGTCAGCAATGCTTCATGTTTCATTCAAATGTGTAAATAAACTTACATCAGACAGAATTGTTTGAGTATGTTTTGCAGGACTTCTGTCTACTTTGCTTTAAGAGAAATGTATAAACAACTTCTACATGCTTATTAAAGAAGCTGGTAAATGTACCAAGAACTGTGATCAAAACTACTATATTCATCTTGATTTTTCTTTTTCCCCTAAGCTGGATGCAAATGAGACAGAGGGAAGAAAATACAGGATTCGACCAGACTTTAAAGAGGACCCTTCATTCAAACGTTTAACTGATCACAACCATACAGCTGTCCATATTCCTACTGACATCTATGATGGCTGTAAGTCCTCAGATGCACAGACAAACACACACCCATGTGTTGGGTCATACTAACTTTGTGGGGACTTTCCCTTGACATCCATTCATTTCTTATTAACTTCTATTGCCTAATCCTTTCCCTTACCCTAAATCTAACCATTACCAACACATACCTAATCCTTAACCTGACTTAATCTCAATTCATACATTAGTTCTAAACCAACCCCCCACCCCAGAAAGAGAACCTTTACTCATGGGGACCAGTCGTTGGTCCCTACAAATACCTATAATTCCCAAAATTGTAACATATTTCTGAGAAAATGTCCCCACAACAAACACCACACACAACACAACACTTAAACTCACTCATAAACCCAAGTGGTAACCATGGATACGGCTGACATATCTAACTATTAGAAATAATCTTGTAAACAGATTGTGCTTCCAGCAAACGTACCCTTGGCTAAATAATGTTTTTTAAAAGTGTAACAGCATGATGAGTTCTCAAGGTTCCTGTTGGGTTGGATGGTGTTAGTGAAAAGAGGATCTTGTAATAAGTGTTGTTATTGCAATTTTTTATTAATTGTAAAACACAAAGTATTTATATCCTTTTTCATAAGGAAGACGCTTTTATCATGAATGCAGTTGGGTTCACTGTACACTATATCATCATAATAAATTAAATAAAAAAATATAACATTGTAAGCATGTCTTGTTTGACATAAAATATCAGTGATTTTTGCGTTTTTGTATTTCATGTAGAAGAGTTAAAGTTATTTTTATAAGTAAAAGGCCTAACATAAAGGACCTAATCTCACATAAGTACAAACAGTTGCTCATAATGATAAATATCTCAACTAACATGTTTAGGAATATGTCTACCTCTAGCCTGCATGACGTGTTGTGTGTGGTTTATGCATGTGGTAAAATGCTATTTGCTTAAGTTATAAACGATATACTATATGTTTGAAAGTTCTTTGCGCTGGTTTTAAGGAAAAGTGTCCCAGCCTTATGCACATAATGCACACAAGTGGAATTATTATCAGCAGAGATTACTAATCCTGTCTTTATAATTATTATTTTTATTTTTTCTGACACTTTTTATGTTTTTGTACGGTGACCTTGAGTGTCCAGAAAGGCACCTTTTTAAATAAAATGTATTATTATTTATTATTACCCTAGATTTCAAAAAGTATTTTCCAAAAAAGAAATAAACTGTGCTGTGCCATCAGTAATTGATTGAAAACTTTGTTTCTGCAGCTATTCATAATTTTAATTTTTTTTTATTAATCTAGTGATTATTATTGTCATTTAACCTATGTGTGAATCAAAACCACAAAAAACCAAACAATTATTGTACATTTTGAATTGATTCGAAATTGTTTAAAAAAAATAAAATGAAATGCTAAGAAATAGAGAATATTTAAAGAGAAAGTTGGTATCCAACATGCAATATGTGTGTGTTTATGTGTCCTTGGTTTTATCAAGAGATCAATTGAGTTTAGGAGAACACATACAGTTATGAGTGGAATGTAATACTGTGGAACAGGAGAATAGAGATAGCATGAAGTTCTCCAGCAGCCTTATGGCACGTTCACAACGGAGTTGAAGGCTGTGCATATTAGATGCACAGCGGCTTCAACATGTTCACAGCAAAAAGCATAGTAAAATAGGAGGAGCTTGTGCTTGTATTTCAATTTCACATGGCAAACAGGGATTCTATCAAATAAGTCACATAGCTTGTTTTGCTGTAGAAAGCAGAACAACGGTGTTGGTCTCGAGGTCTGTGGGTCAAACCAATTCTCCAGAAATGGAACCAGTTGGAGATTACCACCACCAACTCCCAAGAACTGCATTTGGATGATGAGTCGATGTTACCTCCTTGTACTGTACCTAGCCAAAAGATAGCACCAGTGCGGAGAAGAGCAGCAACTGCAGAGGTCTGTGCTGAAGCTGGTATGATGAATGATACAACAGTCCTGCTGAGGGTGATCGAAGGAGGACAGCGGTAGATAGGCGACAGTGCATAAAAGTGCGGAGAGGTGGTATTAACTTGCTGGTAGCTGTGTTGGAGATCAGGAATGGAAAACAGTGGTTTTAGGGATAAATTAAAACACATTTTAAAAGCCACATGAAAACCTTTAAAGGCATTGTTTATTTTTTTACTTTATTATATATCTATTTATACAACTTATATATATATATAATCTTATATATCTTATTTATTATCTTATTAAATGGATCCAGTCGTTTTAAGTTTCTGACCAATCAGCTCCTTTTCTTTAAAAACTGATCCGAAGTCAATAACCTTTGTTTTGTCTGCATTAGTCTTCTCTCTCTTCAAAATGAAAAAAATTGTTGAAATTGTGCTTTGAATTAGCCTTTTCATGCTGAGAGAAAAATGAAAATAATGCAAAACCCCGTACAGCAGTGACATTGCCCATATTGACACAGGCAGACTGTTTGGTTAGATCGCCTTTTAAAGGTCAGTGCTGTCAGTGTGTTTTTAACAGTAATGATCCTTGGCACAGACTCAGTTTTAATGTTTAGAAATAAATTAAGAAAGATGCAGTTTTTGCAAGTTTTTTTGTTTGTTTGTTTTGACTTGTTTGAAATCTGATGTCAGAAACAGCAAGAAGCTTTTCCTGAGTCTTTTTAATCTTAACGACTGATTCATGAATATAGATGGATAATTATGACTTACAGAATGATTGAAGATGATGAGCACCACTTTATTGTGTTTGATTAGTGGTGTGCAACACAGTCAAGTGAAAAAAAACAAACAAAGGTCTATTGCTTCACAATGCTGTTAGATTATTAAACGTCTCAGAATAACATCAGTTGAAGTTGAATGCATTTTGTGGAGTAATAGAATAGAGAATACCTTTGTTTTTCCACAATGGGGAAATTCTGGTGTTACAGCAGCAAAAAGATTATAGCAAAAGTGGTCACACAAAAATAACATAATAGTGAAGAGATAAAAAAACGAAAAAAAATACTGTACTTTAAAGTGTTTTTACACTATGCTGTAAATACTGTGCACCTGGAGAATAAATAACCAATATACAGCTTTGGACATTTTTACAGTAATGGATATTTGAAAATAACAGCAACATCAGAGGTTTGCAAAATGACAGCAGCATGTTATTTAACTGATTAAGACAGAAACCGCACAAAAATCATCAGGAATGTAACAACTTTTTGATGTCGTGGGAACAGTGGTGGTTATAAAGTCTTAAAGCTGGGGATGCAGCAGTCTGTCACTGAAGGCACTCTCCAGTTCAGCAACAGCTCCATGCATGGGGTGGAAGACATTATTCAACAGAGATGTTAATTTAGTTAGGATCCTTTTGGTTCCCACCTCCTGCACTGAGTCCAGAGGGCATCCAATTCCAGTCGTAGGTCTTTAAAAGTGCCCCCTGCACTTCAAAAGACCTCAGTCTCCTCAGCAGTCCAGTTTGTTATTCAGGTAAACACCTAGGTACTTATAAGAGTCCACCATCCTATTGTGGCTTCCTTGGATATGCACCGTTTCAGTGGGGTGGATCTGTTTTTGCGAAAGCTTCTGCGAAATGTTGTAGATGAATAATAATGCAAAATCATAATATTTCTTGCCTCAAGCAAGATAATACTATCATACATTCTGAAATGAAAGTGTCACCATGCTAGCACATTTCCAATGTTTTTCTGCTCCTCTCTATTTATGTGTTTTTATACCTGAATTTTAATACAGAATTTTTCTCAAGTATTACCATTTTATACAAACTATAGACATTGACAGTAATAGCATGTAGAATATACAATCTGCATTGTTTTACAACAAGCATTGTGTATTGAATTGTTTTTCCTATATGAGTCTTGGAATGCATCAATTCACTGAATTCCCTATGTTCTTTTTTGATTACAGTGTTTTGTTTGTGTGAAATGACATTGAAGATTAATTAAATATAAAATGTTTTAATATAAAAGATTAGTCTGTGATGATAAGCTATATAATGTGATTTGTTTTGTTTTTTCTAATTGAGTGACCGCAATACTGTAGAGACTTAGATAACCTTTATTGTCATTTTGTATACACACAGTGTATACAAAATGAAATTTAGACAGTAAATGAGAAGAAGCTTAGCAGTGAAATTAATATTTCCATTTCAAAAAGTGCAGCAGTGAACGAATGCAAAAGAAAAACATGGTGCAAAACGCATTGATGTGGAAGCTGAGAACACTGCAAAGACAAATATATATGGTGCAAAAAACGGGACTGTAAATGGACTTTTTGATAATATTCTAATTTATGTAAACTCAAGATTTTTTTTTCTACAGAATACAATGAACAAAAAAAAAAAACAGTTTAACATTTTTCTTGTATTAGATTGTTATTATTTTTAAGTTAGAATGTTATTATCATCATATCATATGATGGACAATTTTAAGCTTAGCCAAATTCCACAGATGCACTATTTGAAAATATGTTTCTGGAGTGGGATATGTTTAAGTGTGGAAGTTAAAAAATAAATTCACTTTTACATTTATACTTAACACTTTATGTATCTTGGAAAATATCCTTTTTTCTATTCTAAAGATTCTTCAAATGGCAAAATAATCAATAAAACAGTGCAAAGCTCTCTTACAAATTATCCATTTTGTTGCCACAAAAATAAAAGATATATCATAAAGAAATGAATAAATGAATAATTCATAATTTCATATAAAAATTGATAAACATTGACTAAAAATATCAACTGGCAACATTGTGAATTTACTCCAAATTATGAGAAATACTTTATCAATTTGAAACTCTTCATAAAAGAAAGAAATATCTTAAATAACTCTTTAGATTGGTGTTTTTCTAAGTTGGGTGTATATGATTCGGAAAAATTATGTCAAGTCATCCATTCATGTCCGATATGGCTAAAAGCTAGCTGCTGTGCTGACTGAGATTTTAAGAAATCCTTTGGGTCTAAGGATTGTGAGCAGTAAACACAAAATAATTATAAACATTAGTGACTTGAGTAATTTGGGTAAGTGGTGGACTCTGAAATTCTCCTTTCCAGAAGGTAAAGATGTACTTAAAATCATACCCACATATTTACAGTACATACTTTAGTAGCCAAAAAAGAGACGACAAAGCAAAAAAAAGCATATTTTGGTGTAAGCTGTTACAAAGACCTTGTAGGCTGCATGTAATAAAACTCCATTTCTGATCCTTTCATTATAATTTCTTGACATTTACCTTAAGAAGTCACAAATAATATGATTCCCTAGAGTCTTTCTGACATTACAACTTCGCAATCTGAATGTCAATAACTGGAAGGTGGAATGTTGAATATTTTCGCTAAGTAGAGTGGCTTCTGTACTGTCATGTGTTGTGGCTTGTCTTTTCCTCTACCACCCTTTCTTGAATTACGTTGGAGGGATTCTTTTAATGTGAGGCTTCAGTGATGGTCTTAAGCATATGACAACCACAACTCAAGCTCTCAATGAGTTTCAGTGACATGAATTTGGATATTGGCATGTATACTGTTTTGCCTGTTAACTCAAGTTTCTGCACTTTTTCTGTGTTTGTACAAGAAAGGATTTTTGTGTTTGTATTTAGATCAGGAAAGTCATTGTGTGCAGCTGAATGAAGTGCGTCAGCACTGACTTAGAGGGACAGCAGGATGGCGTGACTTCCACAGCAAGGATTTCAGCCTGCTGGGGAACAGTCTGGCTTCAAGGTTACATGGGCAACCCTTCTGTTGACTTAAAACCCCAGGTATAAATGAGGGAGATGATTGGTAGATACTGTAGATGTAAGTAAATATTGGAGATTGTTAAGTCAAAAACTTAAACTCTTGTTTAGCATAAGTTTGTACAAGCTTTACCTTTCCTTTCTCGACATGGCAGATTTTAGGTTGGCATAAAAAAAACTAAAAAAAACAACAACCATATCCTCTGTGTGTATTGGCTGCTGGTCTTTAAGATTTTATGCCTACATAGTTGGCAGAACAGGTCATGAATAGGTATGGCTTTCATCCAGCGGGGAACTCTATCATAGCGGGGGAACTCTATCGTTTATCATAGACATTTACATTATTATTAGGGTTTAAAGCCCACCGAATAGGCAGAATGGGTAGATAGTGTAAATAGAATGCATAGATTACCTACCTATCCATTGGCTTAGGTAAAGCTGTTCACATGTTACAACATAGCAAATGAACTCTTTTTTTTGTATAGGTTTCCCTATCGTTATTATTTTTTGTCCACTAAAGCACACTATGCAGCTAATGTAAATGTACTAATTGATTGTAAAAAGTTTAGAATCCAGGCTGCTCTTCAAACAGGTGCACCTATATCTCTATGCGGTACAAAATGCATGTAACTGGTTTGTCGGATTATTGCTTTGCCTTTTATGACATGGATCACACCACATTCAGCTTTACTTAATTTATCACTGCATGCCTGTACAACTGTTGGAGTTGCTTTGGGATGCAGTCCAAATAATGTGATTTATGCATTGATTGAGCATGTTAGTTGGCTTGCACTGAGGAGGTGGACTTGGTGGCCTGTGCCTGGAACCCCTACATTTTTGCTCATTGCCTCTCGTTAAAAGTTTTACATGCGCAGTAGCTCCTTCGCAATACAGAAGTATAGGAGAGCTCAGGGCACAGCTCTGGTGTGCCTCAAGGTGACAGAAACTGTTGTTACAGTTGTAGTGCGGGTGATTGACAAGCCGAGTCCCGGAAGGGAAGCAAACAAGAGACACTGGAGGTGAAATCGTTTGGACCTGATTGGTCAAAACATTAAAATTAACAAACACCTAAACAAAGTTTTGCATAATTGCTCTTAAATAAACATACTCTCATAAAATAAATATATATTAAGAAAATATAAGGTTGAGTAATAGCTTCTCCATTATTAAACTGATACAGTATGTCTTTTTAGGTTTGTGACACCATGCAAAACACTGGTATGCCTTCACAAAACCACAGAAGGGCACAATTTATGTACAAAAAGTAAACCTTAACATGAAATTATGTTTTGTTTTATAAAGTGTTTTTATTAAGTTTTTTTGTTGTTGGCATTCATTAGATACACTGGTCTGATAACTTAGTATACGTTCAACTGGTTTTTGGTTGTTTGCTTGTGTACACCTATTTTTGAATTTACAGCCCCCCTGGAGAAAACTCCTCCAGCCGCTACTGATAAGCCATTACACTGTCACAGTACACAGTATGTTGTATTAACGTTGGTATGGTATTGCCAAGCAGCATAATAGTTGTTGTAATGGTGTCTTAACACCTGCTTGATTGCAGATATACAAAAAAATTTGTCTACTAGAGGAGGGGTCCCCAACCACCGGGAAGCGGACCGGTATATATATATCTATATATATATATATCTATATATATTATAGATATATATATATATATAATTTATCGACGAGTCTGAGTGATGTTTTATTTTGAAAAATATTAAAAATTGCGGTATTCTCTCCCATTTACATCAGTCGGTGCATCTGTGCCTCTTGACACAGGTTAATTCAGTTCAAGACTCATGCTATCTATAACATCCTATCTTTGTGAAGCAAGATTTTTTGCGGTTACAGCGACCAAAACAAAGCTACGGAGCAGACTGGACATCAGGAGCACACTTCGTCTGTCATTGTCTCCGATTACGCCTNCTATCTATAACATCCTATCTTTGTGAAGCGGGATTTTCTGCGGTTACAGCGACCAAAACAGCACACTTCGTCTGTCATTGTCTCAGATTACGCCTAGATGGGACCGGCTTGTTGTTTTATTTTTATGCTGTTTGTATTTGATTTTATGCCAGTCGTATCATTTCCCCCCCATTTCTATAAAAATGTTGCCAGAAATATTTGCATTTTCTGCAACATAAACAAACAAACAAACAAAAAATCATTTAAGTTTCTGCAGTTGTTAATGTTAGCAGGAATGTCAATTCTCGCCCATTTGTTGTGAGACTCTCGCATCTCAGTGTCTTCAAATGCTCACACTACATATCCATTAAAATTCAATTCCATTTCACTTATTTATATATAAAAATACAGTCCTGGTAAAAAATCTGCTACACATTTTCAAAACAACCTCAGTGCTAACACACATGGACATGCCATGTTCATACGTGCTCCGTGTTTTTGCACCAGCCAACCTTTTCCCTGTGCTGACAGCAGTAGTGTTTTTTTTAGTAAGCTTTACTCCTTGTTTGCTCTAGTTTAGCCACCTGATTAAGTCCCAGCTTTAGTCCATGTTTTGCTCAGAAGAAATAAATATTGCTCAGTCTAGTTTAATAATCTCCAGTTGGAAATTTGGATTAATTAAGCCAACACAAATATCTAAATTGTTAAAGCTTTCAAGTATGCCTCACAAACCCATAGGAAGTCCACAAAAAAGATAAAGAACAATTACAGCCACTCATCCATCAATCCAATTTCCGTCACGCTTCATCCCTGCTGGGGTCGCCATGGGTGCTGGCGCCTATCTGAAGCTGTCTATGGCAACAGGCAGGGTACACCCTGGACACGTCGCCAGTCTATCGCAAGACAACCTGGACAAACAACCATTCATACACACACACTCACAACTACATAGAATTTAGAGAAGCCAACTAACCTAACTGTCATGTTTTTGGACTGTGGGAGGAAGCCGTACCCAGAGAGAACCCACATATGCACAGGGAGAACATGCAAACTCCATGCAGAAAGACCCTGGGCCGGGAAGCGAACCCGGAACCATTTTGCTGCAAGGCAGCGGTGCTGCCTAAACATTACCAGAATATAGAAAATAATGTATATTGTCGGAAAATATTCCACATAACTACATATGACTTATTATTATTCATTAAAATGTACTGTGCTATAAAATTCCATATTTTTCTCACTTTGTTTCAGTTAAATCCTTTGAAAACCTTTAACCTATAGCTACACATATGCTCATATCCTTTCCATCTAACCCTAACAAAGGTTGCCTATCCACACTCTTTCAAAATCTCACTCCAAGGTTTGGTGAAAAGTAGCCCTATGTTAGACCTATATTGGTCATCAATAAAAAATTATATGTACAACTTAAGGTCCACAAATGTGTGCTCACATAAATTGATAAACAAACCTTATAACTTGTAGCCTGCTGGTTTCTGTATTGCAGCTACTATTGTACTGAATGAGCTCAACTGGACAGAGGCATTAGAGGATGTCTTTAAAAAGAACAGAGAGGATGATCCAACACTCCTCTGGCAGGTGTTCGGCAGTGCTACAGGCCTAGCCCGCTACTATCCAGGTAAGGAATCCACCAACTAAAAATATTTCATTTTCTCAAGATACAGCTGTTGGCTCCATACATTACCTACTTTTCATATTGCTGGTATCTTATGTGACAACATACTGCAGATAAAGGCACCACACTGTTCAGATGTAACATAATAACCACTAGCGGGTGAATAACTGATTAGCTATTCATCATGCTCCCTTTTAGTGGGCAGAATGAAAAAGGTTGTGGCAAAACCTTTTGTGTGTCTGGTATGTAAAAAGAAACAAGCAAATTAGAACTGAGATATGTATGTTGTTGCTAAAACAGGAATTGTGACAAATTTAAGTCTTTGAGCAAGTCTTACAAAGGCAGAAAAGCTCAAAAATTGGGCAAGAGCGTTTCCAAAACCAAAGCTCTGTGAGAGTTTTTCTTTGTTTGTAATGGCTATTCAACAAAAAGGCTTTAAAGAAGGAATGCATGGTAGCAAACAGATGATGGAGTTATGAGTGACTCCAACTCTCAAATGCAGGCAGGGAGAAATGGCTGGCCTGTGTTGTTGTATCTTACAACATGAAAGGAAGATGTTAATGCAGTTTCTATTTAGGGTACCCATGCTGGCACTGGTCTGTGCCAAAAGAACCAAGAAGGAGCATGTGTGCATTAATACTACACAAGAGAGTGATGTGAGATGGTAGTCGAGTTGCCACAAATCTGAAATAGCTTATAAATGTTTTTACAAATAAAACAAAGCATTTGTCTCTCTTCTGCTAATATTTGTTTATCAGATATTCAGTTCACCTTATATTGCATTCACACCAAAAACGATTCAAGCCGTTTTATTGTCACATTTTGCCAGCAATTCGCAAGGTGGGAGAAAACATTCTGCTCCTGTTGCAGGAGCTTCTATCGGCTGCTTGCCCCTGTTTACTCAGCTCGCTGATCTGGATTTTACTGAGTCACTGTTCTTTTTTCATTAAGGAAATATGAAGCCAGAATTCTGCTATTAAAAGCACACGAGTGATACTGTAAATACTCAGAGGAGATGTTTTTTTTTTTTTTTTAAGTTAGGCTAAAACATTTAATAGAAAGTGCTCTCCTGACGTTAATTACTGTCAATACTAGTCGTCATATATATTCATATACTAATGAATAAGAATAAGGCAGTTTAACAAAAAAAAAGCTCCTTTGCCGATTCCGTTTTTTGCCCATACTGAACTGGAAGTGTGATGTCACTCCGGGATATTTTCTACCCAACATGGTGGATCTGCACCCTGTAACAGATGTATAGTGACAGAAATACCTGTGTATCTTCATCAAGTAAACATGTTCCCAGAGATGACGAGAGAATCTACTAACTTTTTACACTTTCTTGAGTAATTTATTTATAGGCTATGTTTAACTTTAACTGAGTAAAAATATGATGAAGTAGTGCTACTAATACTTCAGTATAATCTTCGGGTAATCTGCACCTAACCACCTCTGCATGCTTCTAAAGAATGTGTACCCTGCTGGGGAAAAGTAAACCACATATGTATTAATATGTATAATGTTAAATAATTGAGATTAAATCGAGTCAAACTGTTTTAATTTATAGTCAGTATAGGTTTCTTTTTTCAAATGTTTTGCTATCCCTGTAACATGTATGATTGACCTGCATCTACTTACCTGAAGCTCTGTATTTGTCGTAGCATTCTTTGAGATGAAAGCCTGTGCATTCCATTTTTCCATTACGTTATTTGATAATATTTACAGACAGTATAAAACCTGCCACAGTTTAGTTTCTGTGATGAATTTAGAAATCCTTCCAACCGACCAGTTGTCATAAAATGTGTCCTATCATGTCTGACAGTGACTCACTGCTGAGCCATATTTAATGCTGCATATTGCAAGAGTCTTGCAGTCAGATTTGTCAGAAATTGAACCAAAATAGGAATTAGTGTTAATTCTATTTAATTATAACCAAGATTATAATAAGCTTGTATTTGATCTCTTTTTATAGCCTCTCCGTGGATGGATGCTCGCAAAACTCCCAGCAAAATTGATCTGTATGATGTCCGCAGGAGGCCATGGTAATAAAACTGAAGAGAAATATGCTCATTGGCCATTCTAATAGGTATATCCGTTCAACTGACAATTAAGCCAACATTATCATGGTCAAAAGCATTTCAAAAAACTCAATGCATTTAGATTTGCAATTCTGTTGGAATAAGAAAGATTTTTTAAGTAAAAGTACCCCAAAGGCCTCCAAAGTCACCATATCATGTTCAAATACACCACTTTTAAATGGCATGAACAGGAGACTAACACCATTGATGTAAAACTAAGAAATTGCTAAAACATACGTAATCAATCAGGGGACCATCCTAGTACTAGCACACTATACCTAATAAAGTGGCCAGTAAGTGTTTATATAAAAGCTTTTTCTTTACTTCGCTCTCCTTGTTAGTAAATTTGCAATTTCTCTTTTAGTTTTGACTTACTATTCAGCACCAGAAATGAAAACTGATCCTATGTATTGTAAACAAAATATGTATTTGCAAATACAAATCTGTAATTGTCTTTTTTAGGAATTATGAGATCCTTACAAGTTATCAGAATAAACTGTTAAAAATTTGATGATAAAAACAAATGGAAGCTCACAGTTTTTAGTCAGAAACATAGTTATATGCAGCTGGTTTTCTACATTAACCTTTGAAAAGTCTTTTCATAACTTTTTAGTAATAATTTTACCCTATATAAATAAAAATTATCATTAAAAGTTTTTCTTCTTCTTTCTTAAGTTGATTTATTATGTCTTTGCATATAACTAATTGTCATAATGTCTGGGTATTGCATATGAAACGTTCTTTTTTATCATTCATCAAGGTATATTCAAGGGGCTGCTTCACCCAAAGATATGCTAATCCTTGTGGATGCGTGAGTATACGAAAAACCCATACAGATCAATGATCTTCTCACATTGTCGTCCCTTTTTATGATGTTTTTTTTTACCTGCTTTGATATATTTTTCCTTCATATTTCTGACAAAATTCTTTTCCACACAATCTCACATGTAAAGGGCTGAGCTGATACTGTGTGAAAGGCTTCTGGGTGTTTAATACTTTTTTTCCCTTTTCTTCCTGTAGAAGTGGGAGTGTCTCTGGTTTAACCCTCAAACTAATCAGAACATCTGTCAGTGAGATGCTGGAGACACTGTCTGATGATGACTATGTAAATGTTGTTTATGTGAGTATTATTTAATCTTCCTCTTGTGTAAAGCTATCTGTTTTTCCATTTGCCTTTCATTTTCACATAAGATAGGAATGTAAACATGTCCCTATATATATATATATATATATATATATATATATATATAGTTATTATTTTTTTGCTTCTGTTCTGTCTGCAAATAATCAAGTTAAAGCTGTACAGAAGTTAGTATACAATAGGGGCAAAGAGATTGAGACAAATAATTAAATATAGATTTATGGCCCCTCTGAAACAGACATTTCATATAAAAATCACACACCTCTATTTGTTACTATAGATTAGAACCCTGCCATTAGTGCCCCAGATGTAAACAGCTGTGGCTGAACAATCCCATTGCACCTCAAAAAATTAAAGCTGTGCAGTGACAGCAGTAAAACCGGGGAGGCAGTCATCCATCACTTTCTTTGCCTTTAAATTGTATGTTCCTTTAGTCAATGTGGGTTACAACTTCTCTCAGGTTTTCATCAGTCCCTCTGTCCATCACTTTGATTTATCACATGATCTTATAATCTCCATTTTTCTCTTTTCAGAGTAAATGCATCATTTTCTTTATAATTACTTTTCTCACTTACCAATCACCCCTACTATTTCCCCTCTACACATTTCCTTCTACTAAAGACAAACCGCCTTTTGCGATTACATTTAGAACAAACCAATCAAGAGATTACTTTTCTGGTACCTGGAGAGATCTTTATTACAGGGGGATTGTAGATCTGGGAGAGGGTAGTCGACTGCTCCATCTCCTCTCTAAGGGAATCCTTTTGTCTTCAAAACAGTGCAATCTGGTTAATTGTTAGCTTGAAATTGTAAAAGACATTTTAAATCAGCAAACTCTGATGAGCTCAGTGAATCATATTAATATCCCTTCTCCACAAGTATAAAACTCAGCAACTCAGTCAGAAAACTACTGGTCACTAATTCTTAAATGGCATAAAGTCTTTTGTTTTACATTAATATTAGCATATGTTTAGTGGGCCTAAAGTGTTTATGACCATGTGGCATTTGCTTACCCTGATCTGTTTTCTAGCTTGTTCGATAGCACACCATGGCTTCCTTCTCTTTCCCGAACACATCTAGAGTGCTTTGTTTTGTGACTAGCAGCCTTTTCTACTTCTTGTCATTGGTACGAGTTTGACTAAAAGGCATAAAGATTTCAAAAAGTCCTCCGTTGTTGATGTGTTTTTGATGCATACAGACAAAACAAGGTCAATAGAGTTGGTATTAATGGAAAGAGGGCCTTATTTGCACACTAGAGCATTGTCTGGTTAAAATGAAAAAGAAAAAAAAATGTTTTCTACTCTTAATGTACGACACAATGGTGTGTGCTTTCTGTTCAAATGGATCAAAAAAAGGTCCTAAATGAAAGCATTTCAAAGCATCCCACTCTCTGATGGGAAGCCTTGTTACAGACATATTATTGTTGTAATCAGTAGGAAGATAAAGCCCTCTGGTAACATATCAGGGTAATTACCCACTTTTCAGTGCTTTTAAAATTATTTATTTTACAGAAAATATCATTGAAATTTTTACCTAATGACAGCCTCTCCTATTTACTAAAATATTTGTCAAGCACAAGGCAGAGACCACAGGATTATGATGTATTATATTAGAAACTGATAGTGTTGCTGTTTTAGACCTGTTATATCCTGATACAGTTTTTGTTTAATGTTTAGCATCAAGACAATTTTAAAATGAATATTTAGAAACTGTTACTAGACTTCCTTTTTTAATTGGTTGTATACACATGTTCAAAGAGTAATATGTGTATCTATTCCTGAGGGTGTTGTTACCTGTCACTGAATCACCAGTTCTTGATATTACCCATAAATCATTAACCTCACTAACTGTAGCCTTGGGACTAAGCTGGCATTGATGATGGAAGATCTTGGATCCAAACCTTAGCTGAACCGATCAAAGATTTTGAAGGATTCTTTTCTGTTTTTCATACATCTTCTCCACTGTGTTTTATTTTTTTCATGCTTTGACCCCTGCTCAACCCCTTTGGCCATCCCTACACCCCCCCCACACACACACACACACACCCCCACCCACATCCCCTAACCTCTCACAACCTCTATAACATTCATCCTGCGTGTTGAGCCATGTTTACCAGCACCAGTATAGCGAGTGTCACATGGTTACAAGGCAGAAATGCAGAGTGTCTGGCGGGATTAGAGTTTGGAGATTAGCCGTCTTTTCTGAGTCATCGCTAATCCATTTCTAAAGCCTGGACGATGGCACACACATACGAGAGCTGTTGTAATAGGATCCCAGGAGAACTGTAAAATTCAAAGTTTCATTCACATGTATTTTGTTCAGTCCTCACTTTTTTTTTCTCTGTGGGTATAATAAGCCTAGTTTGGAGTAGAAAATAGGATCCGTCTCCTGGTGGAGATGATGAATGTGTTATATGAGCTTACTATGAAATTTTCAATTTCCTGCCTTTAAAACAACTTTTGAATCCTGTCTTCACACCCCTCCCTTTTTGTCCTGTTCCTCTCATTCCCACCTTCTGCTCTCACCTCAGTCACGTCTTCTTTATATTGAATATGTGATAGGAAATCTCTGTTTGCTTCATGTTTCCAATTATAAGCAAATGTATAATTCTTCCGTTTGTGTGTGCCTTGCTTGTAATTATGTTTCGTCACCCTGATCTATTTGTGACAATGCATATTATTCCAGAGATAGTCCTGTATTTTACTATTCCTCTGATAGGAATTTTAGTGCTGTGAAATACAGAGTGGGAACCTTCTGTCAACTCGTCTGTGCGGATCAGTTATCAGCTCTACAGACAGTCTCACAGGGAAATATTGATTAGTTTAAAACAATGGAGGGCATTATTGGTTTACAACAATTCTGCAACACAAAAGTACTGATCACTCTGGTCATAGTGTAAATAGAAAATACAAAAAACATAATGTTGTCAATGAGCTGATTAAAAACTCAGTTTAAGTCGAATTACATATCATTCTACATGCTATGTAACTGTTAAAGAGTCGCTGCGTATGTTGAAGTTGTGGCTTTGAGGAATTTTGCATATATATTATGTCGGGTTGAGATGAGTAGGTCTCACCTTTGAAAAAAAAAATATGATCCTGCGGCCTATCCTCATTTTTATATAGCAGAATCTTGTTTCCATGGGTACCGAATCGTTGAGCTCCAAGGATGTGAAGCAATTAGTGGGGCTTGATGAATGTGTCTGTTTACCACTGCCTGATAACAGGCAAGGCCAGGTGGGAGTGTTTTCCATGCATGCGTGTCTGCAGTTGCGCGTGCATTCATATTTGTTACACATGCACATATGCTTTAATTGTATAAATAGTTTTGGGTCACAACTTCATTCCTCTGTTTCTCAGTTTAACACCAGGGTGAAGAACACAGCCTGTTTTGACCATCTGGTTCAGGCTAACGTGAGGAACAAAAAGCTACTGAAAGATGCAGTGCAAAACATTACAGCCAAAGGAATTACAAATTACACAAAAGGCTTTGAGTTTGCTTTTGAGCAGCTTAATATGGTGAGTAAAAAATGTTTTTTTGTCAGACCTCAGTTTTTAGCAGGAACGCAGAAACTGATGTAAGTTTTGAATGAACATTGCCTCTTATGGCTTTATGGTTCAGTGAGTTTAAAGTGTTGTCTGCACTGCCATCTGCTGGTTGAGGGTAGTGTCTCATTTATGGGTTTGGAAAGGGACCGAATGTGTCAGAAGAATAGACTGTCTTTTATTGAATAATAATAGTAATCTCTAAAATTAGCCAACATAATTTTGATTCAAAGTTTTAACTCCAACCATGTGACTGTCCAATGAAGCCTGTCCCCTATATTTTTTAAAGAGCAAAATTATTGTTTTAATCATAATACATCATGTTGATATAAAGCAGTTTATTTGATCATATTGTTTTTTTTGTATGGAAAGTAGTGTTCTTGTGTTTTTTATTTGTGTTGCTTAATGATTATGCAAGGAAAAAGCTTTTTACTGTAAGCAGCCTGCTTTAAAGGAGAAGAATGAAAGTGCCCTGACTCAGAAGTTTATGTCTGATTTTTTCATAGACTAATGTGAGCAGAGCAAACTGCAACAAGATCATCATGCTTTTTACGGACGGTGGAGAGGAACGAGCTCAGTCCATACTGAAAAAATATAATTCAGACAAAAAGGTAACTACAGGGGTTGGCAAATACATTTGATTATGGGTGACTGTTTATACCATGACTTTTGTTCTGGCTGAGGTAAATAGAAGGCAGAGGAGAAAAGCAAAGTTTAATTGTCAAAACAAAATTAAATATGCTTCAAAGAAGGACTTCTCTAAACAAAGATCCGAGTGAAAAAATGATAAGTTCCAAAGCTGTCTGAAAACGAAGAACACAAAAAACTGATCAATCCAAAGTAAGGATATGTGAAAATAAATTGCCTTGTTGTTGGTTCTGACAACTTCCATCAAACTCAAGTGAGAACTGGCAGGAAATATACAATGCAACTCTGAGGGGTACTCCTTTTATTATTTTTATTAAGTCACAACTTCTTTTAAGTCATTGAGAATTAGGACTTGCTGGTGTGCTTTACATCATTGTTTTGAAGCATAACATAAAAGTATGTTAAATTAGGGCACAATTTGATAGCTGGACATTCTTCCTTAGAACCTTCCATCAGGTTATTGACATCCTGAAACAGAAAAAGAGTTCTGGTCCACCATGCTACCAACACCATGTTTAACTGGTGGTATGGTTTTATTTTGCAGAAAGAATTATGTTTTGTGAGCTTTGGCTGATTACAAACCTTCCAAAAGGTTACACTTTTACTTCACCAGTCCCCTAAATGTTTTCCGAAACATTTTAAATGTTTTATTTTTAGTCAGTGGTGGTTCTTTCCTTGGAACTCTGCCAAGATGTTTTTTTTTAATTGTTGAATTCTCTATATCTTTTTGAGTCATGTGCCTGACTGCTAGTGGGTGAAATCAGGGCTTCAGTGTTTAAAATTTTCTTCTTGGTTGTTCTATTACAGTCTTAGAAATGCTATGGATACATTTGGATAGGTCACTCACTGTGGAGATGGTCCACCACTTTTCCATATTTTCTCCATTTGTGGGTAATGGCTCTTGTTATGGTACACAGGTTTTAAAATACCTTAGAAATGGTGTTTTCACCCTTCAAAGACTGTCACATGTCATGGAATTTTCTGCTGATCTGCTCTTGAATTTTGTTTTAAATCAAGGTATGTGGTTCATTTGGTGATTTTTGTGTGTGTGTGTGTTTTTTAACCTACTTAATTTTAATGTATGTCCTAAAGGACTGAGTTCTTTTTTTCCAGAGGTAATTTATCCTTGTCTCCTTGTATAGCTAGAAAACTGAACAATGGTGCAATATTGCATAAAGGGTAACTTGTGGGTTGCTGGTTTCAGTTCCCCTGCGTTTGTTTCCTTGGTCAAGACACTTCACCCACCTTTCCTTCTATTGGTTGTCAGAGTCTCCGTTAGCACCGATGTTTTGCAGCCTCATGTCTCAGAAATAAAATGTATTGCCCTATCTAATATACTGAAATTCCAGTTACTAAGACTAACTTTCAACATATCAGATCAAGCATAGTTTTTGGTCCAACACAATGTTGATATAATGTTTGATGGTATTTTAATGATATACTGAACCACAAATCAAATTTACTCAAATCTAAGTAAGAAAGCAGGATAGCTAATTTACTGAAAAACTGAAACACTCAACCAGTTCTTAGAGGGGTTCAGGTCTTTTTACTGAGTTGCAAATCTTCACAAGAACAATAAAAGTATATGATTCAAACAAGTTTTTTTTTTTGCAAAATAGGAGTTTTTCATTAATAAGGAGAGGGACACCAGTTGGGGATCAAAGTAAATTTATGATTCTGGTTATTTAAATTATGCCAACTACCTCCTACACTTTTAACCAAAAACCATTACCTAAAGCTAAGCAAATTCATCTTAACTCTTCAATAACACTTAAGGAATAAACATTGCTTACACTGTTTCCAAATCAAAATATGGCATTTTAACTTTGATTTACATTACAAAAAGTCAAAATTGGCAGAAGGCAAAATAATCTTAAAAATAGAATTGCTACTGCTTGTCAGAGATCAAACTGTGCATCATTTTTCTTTAAGCAGAAAGTATTTATTTTTATATTAATCCTCCACATCATCATCTGTACGTTGCACATTGAGAAATAATTCAGACACCCAGTTGTGCCTTTTTAGTAACATAGGCAAAAGTGTAGATAGACGGACGGACAGACAGACTCTTCCCTCTAACTTCAGCAAGTGGTCCTTACCTGGTCTAGATTCCCGTCTGTGTTACGTAGTTCCATTGTCAATGTATACAATAGTTGTTCTACTGAGTATTTACATGGCTTAAGTGTTTATTCAAATCTATTTATTAACTAATTACTCTTTTCATTGTTCTGTACTAGGTCAGAATCTTCACCTTCTCAGTCGGACAACACAACTATGATAAAGGACCCATTCAGTGGATGGCCTGCTCCAACAAAGGTAGCCTACATGGTCTCAGCCATTGCATTTCTACAGTGATCAGTTTTTTTACTTAGAGACAACTTTTTACATTGGATCAAAATGTCAATTATTTTTATACTTCATATGGTAGTCATATAAAAAAAATCTGAAGATCCAAAGGGATGAAGTAAAATCACAGGACAAGTTAAAAAGAAGGGATGTTTGAAGTTTATTTTTCCCGGATGTTAAAGTCTTGTCATTTACCCAGGTTACTTCTATGAGATTCCTTCCATCGGAGCCATCAGAATTAACACACAGGTCATGTTAGAATATAGTCTCTTCAAGAATTTAAGAAATGCATCCTTCTATTGAAGTACATCACAACAATCTGTTTTTGTTGCTTGTTAAATGTAGGAATACCTGGATGTCTTAGGAAGGCCCATGGTGCTAGCAGACAAACAAGCCAAACAAGTCCAGTGGACTAATGTATATCTTGACGCTCTGGTAGGACATCACCCATTTATGAACTCTTATACATTGCAGAACATAATTTTACCGGAAAGATACTTATCAGTGTTATCTCCTGAAAATGAATCAGGAACTTGGTCTGGTTATCACTGGAACATTGCCTGTTTTCAATAGAACAAAGACGGTTGATGACAAGAACAAAGAGGTAAAAGTAAAAAAATGCAATCAAGATACGTGGAGTTCCTTGGTTTTACTGACAATATTTCTTGACTTTTCCTTGTTTTTTGTTTTTTTCCACCTAAGATTCAGAATCAGTTAATTTTGGGTGTAATGGGAATTGATGTATCACTTGATGACATCAAGAAACTCACACCACGCTTCACGGTGAGTGTGATACTCCCAAATGCGATCACATGCATGCAGAAAAATGCATTTATCACCTAAAGTCTTATGACTTGTTACAGTGCTCAAACTTTCCTTATTTGTTTCTTTCTGAGAAGTGGATATGTAATAAAACTGAAATGTGTTGGCAGTCTTTATACAAAACCACTCGCAAAACAGAACATGCTGCTAATAATGCGATTTCTTTGTTCCAACTTGCTCTGGTGCTTTGGGACCAGTTAATCCCTCCTGCAAGTTTTTAACAACCCATTTGTCTGCAGTAACACCATAAATCTTTTCAATCCAGTGTTAGTACTCTGACGGCTGCCCAGCTGTCATGGGTTGAGAGGCAGAATATTTTCTAAGCAGGATGTCAGAGTACAAGGAAATTAACATTAATTCCTGCTCATACTCATACAAAAAAAAGGACATACTGCACTGTGAAAAAAAACAACAAAAAAAACATCCCAGCTAAAATATTTGGTGTAAAATGACCATGGTGCACATCAATGCACCATGATCCCACCTCCCATTTGCATTGAATAATAGCATTATTCGGGATTTTTGAACAGAGAGTTTATGTATTTCCTCTTTGTTCATCTTTACATCAGATTGGTCCCAATGGATACTACTTTGCTATTGATCCTAATGGATATGTCCTGCTGCACCCAAATCTCCAACCAAAGGTATGACAATTGCATGTCCAAGTCTTATATTCTAAATGAATATTATAAACAGCTCCACCATAACCCATTATGGTCATTAAATGTTATACGTTCTAGCAGATGTTACAGGATAGTGTGGAGTTGGTCAAAAGCTGGCAACAGATCAGACTTCAGAAACATTTACTCCCTTCTAAAAAATAGTCTGGAAGGTTACTTTGTTGTATGCGATATCATAGATTAGAAGACCTGGTTGTGAACTGGCATATATTCTTAAAACTAATGAGCTGTGGCACCGTTTGTGGTAATCTGTTTGGGATCTTTAAGTCTGATTATATTTGTTTTTCTGCACATTTTATCCTAAATTGAAGGCTTATATTTGCTCACAATTGATTTTTTAATGCTTAATATTGAAATGTGAAGCTAAGATATATACTTTAAACTGTTGAAATTCTGCTTAACATGAAAATGTTTAAGCCTGCCCGAGGCCATGGATTGTCACACAATTTCTGAGATGAATGCAGTTGGACTTTCAGCCACTGGCACACATTAAGATATGACCCCATAAAAATTAACCATGACCTTAGAAGAGGTTCCAGCCTTCCTTTCAACAAATCCCATTTCAGTTCACTACCTTCAGTTTCAGGCATGCCAGCACTGACAGGCTGTATGCTGGCCATGTGTTGCCCAGAGCTCTAAAGCACTTTGCACTACTCCATGGATCTGACACTGCAGACCACACACAGCCGCTTCACGCCAAGAAGTTATGGTTCGAATGATTTTATTTCTTAGTTTATTACATTCATGGATGTGGTAATTCATATCCTGTCAGTTCACATTAGTGTATGCCTACAACTTGAGGTAACTGAAGATAACATTAAAAACAAGTTGACTTTTATAATCGTGGTTGAAGACTTGCCCAGCTTGGAAGAAAGGAAAAAAGGGGAGGTTTAGTTTGTGTGATTAGGGCACTTTATGTATCCCGAGGTCACTGTGTCATCAGCTCTTCTTCCCCTGTATTTAAACATCAAAGTTTGTCACTGTACATATGTGTATAATTCTTTCTAGAAAAGGATTCGCAACAGGAAGCTCAGGCTCAATAATAAGTACACTGTCACATTTCATGAGGTGAGATAAACTAGTGACATTTAGATTGCTAAAGTAGCTTCATGGCAATTCTAAAAGGTTTTCTGTTTTCCAGTCCTGTAGACATAGCAGCAGTTGCTTTAGTAACCCATAATGTTCAATACGAGGATAAAAATAACATTTGATGTGCTTTGCAATCCTTTGTCACCAACTTATAGTTTCACCAAAACTTCCTGCTTAGCTATAAATCCAACTACTTATCCGACAGTAGTTAACAAATGAGTTGAAGCTCCCTACTTTCATACGCAAAAAAAAAAAAAGGTAGAAAAAAACATGCCTGGATACAGTATAGCCATAAAGGACTCATTCTTAACATTTTAGACATAATGAATTCTATTTTTTTTAATTAAATAATAAAGTAGAGCTATGCCTTTTATGTGATAAAGGAGACTTAAAGAAGAATATTGAATTCCCTGTAGGTCTGTAGAGGTTTTCCTCTTACTTCTTTATTGTTTTACTTGTAGCCAACAAAGATTTGGAAGATCTGTCATGGCATTATTTTAGAAGTGTGATTATTTGTCATAGTTGGCAAATAAGCACTTCAAGTTTCCTATTAAATTATTCCTCCGAGCAATGTGACCTTACGTTGTAATGAGGCTACCCCTGAAATGATCTCATTTTGAGCTTGCATTCTAGCAAGCTTATTTCCCATTAGCCCTCAGGTGGATACACTGTCTCACTGAATAAGTCAAATAACGAATTGAAGAATACTGATGGTGACCTTGAGGCTTGTTAAGCATCAGAATATTAAATATGTCATCCAAACCTCCTGGTTTGGTTTGCTGCTGTGTTTTTGCTTTCATCTCACACCCCAGCTTCCATCATTTCTGACATAGAGAAGTCTCTGTAATCGTTTTTATTCTTTCATTGTTCAAAGGGCAAATGAAACATGTTTTGGAGCCAACATCAATTGAAAACAAAAATGTATATATGTATATATATACATTTTGAGAAGAGGCATAACTG